>NC_069004.1:3174747-3178782 GCF_001194135.2 Octopus bimaculoides | reverse complement strand
ATATATATATATATATATGTATGTATGTATGTATGTATGTGTATGTGTGTGCGTGTGTCTGTCGATTTCTGGCCTTCCTTTACCACTCAAGCATTTAAACCAGGCATATCCATTCCAAATCTCCTACCTGTTCTATGTTCAATTCAGCAAGATCCAGTGCTTCGCACTTACCCTACAATGTCATTCTAAAAAGAAGCAATCATATTGATTAAATCTCGAAGCCACGAGATAATGCATAATTAATTCAATCACATTACCAAAATCTCGAAGCCACGAGATAATGCAAAATCAATTCAAAACAACGTGAATAAATAAGCACTGTATTTGACAGAGTAACGTGAAGGATAAAGGGTTAACCAAACAATGTACACCATTTTACTACAAATCTGTCCATATATAAAATAAATCACGAGAAAAAACTTCATGAAGTACGAAATATAAAAATATTTTTCGCTTCATTGTGCAACATAGAAGACTGCGTCCAGAGGTCATTCGGCTGATTCAGTCATAGGCACGTATCCATTCGAAAGACTTATTTCCCCCTCTCTCTGCCTTTTTCGATCGCAACTTTAACCCTTTGTCTGTTCACAGCATTTTCATGTTTGTCCGAAATAGTCATGCTTGTTTTCAGACTTTTCGTTAGATATTGTTTCTAACGTTCGGAGAAATGTAAAGTTTTCCTATAATAAGCTCCGAGTCACGCTGCTTGTTGAAGAAAAAAAACTTGTAATGTGTATTATACATGATGCGTAGAAGCCAGGCAAATATGTCCTGTGATACAAAGGAGAGGCAAAACTGGGAATGTGTATCATATGAAGTATGGACGCAAGGGAAATATGTCTTGTGCATTAACGCATTTCTATCAAAACAAAAGCTTAATTGCTGATATTATTTATGTATTTATTTGCCGTTTCTGGAGTATACAGAAGCACATAATGGTTGTAATCTAGCAGTATCCTGTTGTTATATCTTGTAATTTTCGATAGATGATCGGAATCGTGAATTCGTATGTACTGAGCACATTCTTCTGATTATAAATACCAACATTCATGTATCCACAGACTGTACATACGTACACAAAAGTTCAGGAGAATGGGCTAGCCGATCACATGAAACCCCTGTGCTCTCAAAGTCGACCTCGGCAGAATTTGAGCTCAGAAGGTAAAGACTGACGAAATGCCGCTAAGCATTTTGCTTGGCGCTCTAGCGATTCTGCCAGCTCGCCGCCTTGTGGTAAGAAACTATAGTGATTTAAAATTTTGGAACAAGGCCAGCAAATTCGGAAGAATGGGCTAGTCGATTACATCGACCCCAGTGCTCAGCTGGTACTTATTTTATCGACCCTGAAAGGATGAAAGACAAAGTCTACCCTAGGCGGAATTTGAACTCAGAATGTAAAGACGGACGAAATGTCACTAAGCATTTTGCCCGGCATGCTAACGATTCTGGCAGCTCGCCGCCTTGTGGTACAGAACCATATTTAAAAAAAAGATCGAGAGTATATTCATTAGAAATAAACAGATAATACCTAATACTATTTAAGCCTCACAATAACAGAAACAGACAACTTCTTATCTTGGCATACTATATACCATTATAATTCCCTTTAAGATGGCTTGTGTATAATTTGCATTTATAAAGTGATTTATATATTCACTTAAAGTCCATATGTATATCATTCAACATTCTAAGTCGATTTTGCTAGTTATATAAAGAATACCATTGATAAAATCGAGTGTACGTCCCTCCTAAAAGTGAGATCTGATTGGTTAATTGTATCCAATCAATTAGTATAACACTGAAATTACGCTGTGGTGGAAGTGGTTTAATGGCTACACGTTGGCATGGCCGTGTGGTCTGGTTAATGAGTTCGCTTTGTAACCCCATGCTTTCGAGTTCAATCCCACTGCGTGGTACGTTGAACAAGTGTTGTCACCTACTATAGCCGCGGGCTATATTTGGTAGATGAGAAATGTGTGGAAGCCGGGCGAAATGCTTAGCGGTATTTCGTCTGCCGTTACGTTCTGAGTTCAAATCCTGCCGAGGTCGACTTTGCCTTTCATACTTTCGGGGACGATTAAATACCCTTCATACACACACACTTACACACACACACACACACATATATATATATATATATATACTTACCTACATATATGTATATATAAATACACACATTACATCATATGTACACATATAATATAAATGTAGGTATATTATCAATATTTATGTATATGTATATATAAATACATACATACGTACATACATATATATACACACATGATTCTTCGTGTCCCCTTATTAATCTGTATATGTGTATATAAATTGCTGAAATCATCTCTTAGCGTTGCAGCTGCTCATTCTTCCTAGCAAAGAGAGAAAGAGAAAGAAAGGAGGAAAGGAATAAAGAAAAAAGAGAAAAGAGAAAAAGAAAAGACAAAAATAAAGAAAAAATAAAGAAAGAAATATAGAAAGACAGCACAGCAGCTACAGAACAAAAACAAAACAAAAAAAAAACAGAAGAAAAAGTGAAAGCGAAAGTATATTCCACTGTGATATCTAATTAATATGTTTCCTGAGATCCATTATAAAATATGAATAAAGAAACCTGATAAATGAAGACGTGTGACAATCATGAAAAGCAAATATATAGCAGTATCCATCCAGACATAAAGTCTGTTATCCATGTGCAGTGTTTTAAAAAAAAGAATATATACTGGTGTGAAACGAAACTTGGCCCACCAATGGGTAGCGCAACCACCTGGAACATTTACGCCTCGTTAGATCTTGAGAATGGTGTGTGCTTACAACCATCTAAATGCCTAGATGAGATTCGTTTCCTCCACTATATATAGCATATTATCTCTGTAGCAATGGTGCAGTACGTTTGTCTTCAACGATGTATCTATAATTAGTATGCTGCATACTTGGCCAGTTAACTTACACACACACACACACACACACACACATATATATATATATATATATATATATATATATATATATATATATATATATATATATATATATATATATATATTGTTGTATTTAGGGATGGTCATGTTGCCAGTTTAGCCAATATATATACATATGGGAGAATTTACGAAAAAAACAACAACAGAGGAGGATAGGTGGTGTAAACAACAAAAGGATGTATTAGTTTAACGCTCGGGAATATATATATATATGTAGGCGCAGGAGTAGCTGTGTGGTAAGTAGTTTGGTTACTAGCCACATGATTCCGGGTTCATTCCCACTGCATGTCACCTTAGGCAAGTGTCTTCTACCATAGCCTCGGGCCGACCAAAACCTTGTGAGTGGATTTGGTATATAGAAAGAAGCCCGTAGTATATATATATATGTGTGTGTGTGTGTGTGTGTGTGTGTGTGTGTGTGTGTTTGTGTGTGCGTGTGTGTGTTTGTGTACCTGTGTTTTTCCCCCACCATCGCTTGACAACCGATTCTACCAGCACCACCACCACCACCACCAACAACAACAACAGCCATAAATTGTTGGGTATTACTAGCCATGCCAGTCGCGGCTGAATTACAGTAACACCTCGACTATCGCAGGTGTTGCGTTCCAAGACTTCTCACAGAAATAATCAAAATCTAAAAATATATAAATATTTATCGGCCGCAGAAACCCGTGATATACTGATGAGTCCGCGATATAAATTTACATATATTAACCAGAAAAATCCGCGAGGTATTACTGTATTCATTGAATCTCAGCGATTAGTGCAAAATGTCAGCATTTAATGGTGACTTTTTCCAAGTCTAGATGTAGCTCTGCAAAAATAAATAGCAGAAAAAGAAAAATTGGAATAAATAATCCACATATACATATATGTCAGTTGAATGTCTGAATGCTAAACGCAGCAGATGAATTTGTTCAAAACTCATAAATCAACTTTACAAAATGGCGTTTTGCTTTCTTCGTTTCTCCCTCTGTCTCTTCGTTATTGTCTCACTTTGTGTGCCTCTCTCTCCCCCTCCCCCTCCTCTCTCCCTCTCCCTCCTCTCTCCCTCCCC
>NC_069004.1:3172782-3174213 GCF_001194135.2 Octopus bimaculoides | reverse complement strand
CACATATATAGGAAAACTAGATTTATGCCCATGTTCGGTTCCTTTATTACTGATGTGCTCTTTATATTACGTTGTCGCCCTCCTCAGGCCGTATATAAACCTATAGAATCACGCAACCGTGAGAGTTTGATATGATTAAACCTGAGCTGTAAAATTGTCACGCGCTAAGTGCATCTATTCGTGTGTGTGTTTGTGTGTGTTTGTATGTGTGTGCCTGTGTGTGTGTGTGTGTGTACGTATATACAGTAATCCTTCGCTTCAAGGAAGTAATACGTATCTCGAAAATCTGGCCGTAACACGAAAATCCGTAATGCGAAATTTATTTTTCTATTCAGTTTCATTTTATCGAGTGAGAAGTTGCCTTCCTACAGACCAAAATTTGAAGCCAATATCTGTTGATGCCAGTTGGATTCAAAAGGTGGTGGTTTGTTAGTGGGGATTATGTGGGTGGCGTTGGTTTAAATGTTAGTGACGGCAGGCGGGTATTGTCGGTGCCGTAGTGTTTGTATCGTTCTTGCTAATTGCATTGTTGCGGTTGTTTAGTCTCAACGCAATCCTCACAGTCTTCAGATCGAAGACATTTCGTTCAACTCTTAAAGCATACTAAGATACCACATTATGTTCTTTTTTTTAATGGATTTCCTTAAGTACTGCATGCTGTATATTCCTGTTGTTGTTGGCGGGGGACGTTCGTGTTGATAAACACACAGGCACGAACACACATATACATACATACATATATACATATATACAACTCAGGGAATACTGGTGGAATATTCCCATCAAAACGTCTGCCACATGTAAACATAACATGCCAAATATTGTTATTTGGGACAGAGGGCCAAAGGTATGTGCCATCATAGCGGTCAGCTGCTCTGCAGATATGAATATCTCTTTGACAATAAAAAAAAAAGAGGATATCTAATATCTATGGACAACTGCTTCGAAACCTCCAGCTTCTATTTTCAGACTATGAATTCATATTCATACCAATAATAATTGGTATGAATTTTTCGATTCAAAGGCGAAGGATTGTTACTTTGACCAAATCCGAAAGCTTGCAGATCGTTGGCAGAAGGTCGTGGAAAATGATGGTCTGTATTTTGAAGAATAGTTGTTTTTGAATAAATTCTTGCATAAAAAAATCATTATTTTAACACGGCGCACGAACTTTTTCCTCAACTTAGTATATACATCGTGTTACAGGAATTAATAAATCCTGCAATTCTAAAGTTTGCTTTGGATTCAAGCTGTTATGGGTTGCCTTGGTAACACTGTGTTCGCATAAATTTTGAATATATCGAATTTTACAATCGATCTAACACTGATTCGTATTTTGTACCTTTCAGCATAAAAAATGCTGAAGCAACAGAAACGACGTTGGACGCGTATGATGTAATCTTCAAATACTCATTCTCGTTGATGTTCTTA
>NC_069004.1:3171724-3172712 GCF_001194135.2 Octopus bimaculoides | reverse complement strand
ATATATATGGAAAACGAAAAATAAATGAATATAAAATAAAATTATCTCACGGGATTCCGTCTTAAAGCTCGTGGTTGATATCAAATATTACCCCAAGAATACGCCAATAACTGCGAACTTTCTAAGATGCCTAAATATTCTTCTGATATTAAATGTTCCTCCTGGTTGAATGAAGTGCTATCAAAAAGCCAATTGAGGCTATTTCGGGTGGTCACAGCGGCGATGCGTACATCACAGATCGTTTGTAAACATGTCTGACCCGCAGCGAAATATTCCTACTGCATGTCGATCCAACTAGGAATCCGGCGTTTTCGGATAATCTATCGCTTCACAAGCACGCGTTCGCGCGCACACGCACTCCTCCACACACACCCACACACATTAATGAATATAAATAAATATTTGTCGATAAAAAGAAAAAAAGAAGTAGGAGTAGTTAATAAATGGATAAGAATGGATTGAGTTTTACATTGGGTTTAAGACAGAAGGATTATATTAGGAATGGTTTTCTTCTAATACCATTCCTCTAATGCCATTCCTTTAATACCATTCTTCTAATACTATTCTTCTAAGACGATTCCTCTGTCTTAAACCCAATGTAACTCGATCCATCCCTTTCCATCCATTCACTTCCCCCTACGAACATTTTCTTCTTTTTATCGACAGTCATTTCTTTATATTTACAAGAGTTTGCAACTCCTATTAAAAAGAGATTATAGCACCAGAATATTGTAGTGAAGCTTCATTCCCTAACCAGGCGGCCATATAACAATATGACAGCCAAAACTCGGGATCTTCAGCGAGACAGAGTCCTTATTATTTACATTCTCTTTTTTACTTGTCATTTGACTGCGGCCATGCTAGTGCACCGCTAAGTGACGGGGACGTAAACACACCAGCATCGGTTGTCAAGCGATGTTGGGGGACAAACACAGACACACAAACTGCGACAGTGCTTTACTCAACACTTCAACATTCTAATCGACAA
>NC_069004.1:3160996-3168695 GCF_001194135.2 Octopus bimaculoides | reverse complement strand
TGTGTGTGTGTGTGTGTGTGTGTGTGTGTGTGTGTGTGTGTGTGTGTGTGTGTGTGTGTGTGTATGTATGTGTATAATTTTTGTGTACATATATTCGTACGTACAACTCATCTATATGCTTCACAGTAGGGTAGCGCAGTGGCATATGCTTAACGAATGCGCGTCAAATCAATGGAATACGTGGTAAAAAGACACCATGTGGAATAGCAGAATCACAGAATAACATATTAGAATGAATAACTCTATAAACTAAATGTGCAAATAAAGAAAATACAAGACGAAACGATATAATAATAATAAAAATAATAATGATAATAATAATAATAATAATAATAATAATAATAATAATAATAATAATAATGATAATAATAATAATAATAATAATAATAATAACAATAATAATAATAATAATAAAAGTAATATTAATAATAATGATAACAATAAAAGTAATAATAATAATAATAATAAAAGTAATAATAATAATAATAACAACGACAATAACAACAACAACAACAACAACAATAATAATAATAACAACAATTTATAATAATAAAGAAATGGAAAAACTTTCAAAATACAAAGACCTGGAAATAGAGATAACTCGAATGTGGAATCTAAAAACAGAAACAATTCCTATCATAGTAGGTGCCTTAGGTATAATAAAAATATATTCAGACAAATACATAACAAAAATAGCAGGACTTACAAATATATATAACATACAGAAAATTGCACTACTGGGTACTGCACACATTCTACGCAAAACACTTTCAATACAGTAAACATAAGAGCACCACAGCAAACCACAGCACATACCCAAGGCGCACAGAGCTGCGCTCGGTAGTGAAGTGAAAGCACGTTATAAAAATAAAACTACTGAATAATAATAATAATAATAATAATAATAATAATAATAATAATAATAATAATAATAATAATAATAATAATAATAATAATAATTATTATTATTATTATTATTATTATTATTATTATTATTATTATTATTATTATTATAACAACAATGAAATTAGTAAAAGTAATAGATAAACAAGAAGATTTTCGTATTTTTTTTTCTGTCTGTATAGATTTATATTGTGTATGGTTTCTTAGAAAACATGTAACGTATTCATTTACTGCTCTACCCGTTTGGTTGTTTTTTTGATCACATATGGTTTACCATATTGCTTTCCATTTTGCTTTATATAAAAACATGTGCATGTCTGTTTTTACTTCATTCAATCAAGATACCCTCGCTTCAATATTTACCACTTCCGAGGTTTCCACTCGCTATGAAACATAAGTAGCCCATTTCTTAACCCTTGTAATCTTATTCGTGCATTCGGCAGCATCGGTCGCCTACCGTGAAATATAAAAAGAACTTTTCAGTTAATCTTATATATTCACATAAGTTGTTTGATTTATTTTTTCAGCGTACAATTTTCATCATCCCACTACCAAGTATGAGATCATCCTTTCCTTCCTTATTCATCTATCACCCCTTCCTTTCTCATTCATAAACACAAGAGTATTATTATAGTAGATTATCTCGGTAATCATGGGAGCTATGAAAAAATACAAAGCCCAGCATCACCACTTTGCGAGAGCAACTGTCTTATCGAAAGCGTATATTCTTGTTAAATGCTCGAAATACGAGACTAGAAAGTCAGCCAACAACTGATGAAGGGTCGTTCTTTATGTTGTTTGTCTTGTTTTCCATTTGTGTCTTTCGTTGTTCGAAAGAGTAGTTCATGTTCCATGTACTCATGCTTCGTACTTCTTTGTTGTACACGTTTCGCGACGTCCTGTGCTCACATATGCATATATATATATATATATATATATATATATATATATATATATATATATATATATATATATATATACGTACAGATGTAAGTATGTACACATACGTATGTATATATGTATATATATAAGTATACATACATATACATATATATATACAAATATACATATACACGTCTCTCTCTCAACGTATATGTATGTACATATATCTACATATAAATATATATACATATATACATTTATGTATATTTATGTATATATGTGTATTTATGTGTATGTAGTGGGTGGACAAATGAAACACTGTGGTATTAACCAAATCTGGCAGGACTTGCATATATACTGGAATAACAGTTTGACTCATCTTTCAGTTGCTTGGTGCTGCAGAGTCTAGTTAGCGAGATAATTGAAGGGGATGGCCAATATATTGGTTTAAGTTTACGCCGCGTTCAAAATCGATGCTGTTACATATGTTGAGTCACATGAATGTATTGTAATTTTGTCGACAGAAAAGATTGATTACTTACGTATCTGGCTGAAATACATATTGGTATTAATACGATCCAATATCTTGAAAACGACGCCCCGGCATGGTCGCAGTGCAATGGCTGAATCTAGTAATACACCATACACACACACACACGTACATGTTTGAAAAAAGGAATTGAAATATCTTTTCTGATAATTTTTCCACTTTGATAATTAGATAAAGAGGAAAACTTGTCAGGAAAGCCATTTCTATTCATTTTTTTTTTTTTCAAATGAATTATACTGTACCAAGGACTTTCTATTTTTTTCTACTATATTTACAAACACACACACACACACACATGTATGTATATTTAGGAAAGTTAACAAACAATTAACAAAACAACAAAAGTTCAAAGGATGTATATATGGAAAGTATTAGCAAGGCGGTGAGTATAAGATGAAAGAAAGATTAGGTGTTTAACTTTTCGATCATGGCTCTTCGTCAGAAAGATGAAAAAGAGAAGGTCCGGACGAGGATAAATAGTTTAAATACGGAGTGATCGGAAGTACTCTCTCTCTCTCTCTCTCTCTCTCTCTCTCTCTCACACACACACACACACACACACACACACACACACACACACTACAAATGGTGAGCACCATCTGCTCTTGACTGTATAGAATAGCCCTTGGCTTTCCTTAGTTCCTCTACGCTTTGACGGGTCTCATTTTTCATCGAGCTGTGTATCCAAAACTTCTATTCTCCACCAAACAATGTGCGTAAGTACTTATGTATGTATGTATGTATGTATGTATATGTGTATGTATGCAAAGAAGTCATGCGTTATTACTTAGAATAAAGAACTCGAAGATAAGTCTGAGAGAGATTATGGAATAAATGTTTATGCGTATATATGTGCAGGCAAACACACACACACGTGCAATTACAAACTGTTTGTTATTCGGTGATATGATTCAAATAATAACTAATTAATAAACATTTGTTGTACAAGAAACACAAGATAAATTTTTTAAATAATTAAATTGAAGATTTACACTAATCGATCGCCTCGGAACATAAACCGATGTAATTACATATCGTTATTCTCTTCATACACAGAAAAATGTGTATTAAACGTGTCAGAATAATCTCTATTTTTTTCTATGAACGAAAACAATAATCTATCGACAGTAGGCTCAATTTTGGGGATAAGTCAATTACATCCACCCCAGTACCTGACTGGTACTTCTTGTATCGAACTCGAAAAGGTGAACGGTAAAGTTGACCTCGGGGGAATTTGAACTCAGAATGTATAGACTGGTGGTTCTCAACTAGAGTCCACATGGCCCTTGGAAGTCCATATAAGATTTTGTTGCTAAAATTTATCCGCAAAAAATTGGTTATACTTCTATGATACACAAAATATGTTCACAATATATTTTTTTATGCAATTCCTAATGAAAAAACAAAAAAAAAGCATAGGTGGGATGCAAAAGGAGATAATAAAATTTGATTTAATAAATATATTCTCAGATGAATTGATATTTCAACAAAACGAAGAGGTATTTCCCCTGCTTTTCGTTTAGGCTTAAGTTCAAAGAGAGAGAAAATAAGATAATCAAACCAAAATCACTCACCTAATGAGTACTTCAGCCAAATCTGGTGAAAATCCGTTCTGCCGTTTTCCAGTAATTTTGGAGACACACAGACAAATAGACAAAGACGAGCGACTACAATACCCTGCTTTCGCTTACGCGCGCAGGGTAATAATGCTTAATTATAAAAAATTATAACTGGTATTTAATTTATCCACCCCGAAAGAATGAAATGCAAAGTCGACCTCAACGGAATTTGAACGCAGAACGTAAAGACAAGCAAAATACCGCTAAGCATTTCGCCCGGCGTACTAACATTTCTGCCAGCTCACCGCCTTCCTAGTATATGTTATCTTCATATACTAGCGGTATTCGGCTCATGATTGTGAGGACGTGAGTTCAATTCCCAGCGACGCGTTGTGTCCTTGAGCCAGGCACTTTATTTCAGCTGGCAAAAATGAGTTGTACCCGTAATTGAAAAGCGCCGGCCTTGGCACATTCTGCGTCGCGCTGAATTCTCTTGAGAACTATGTGAAGGGTACACGTGTCTGTGGAGTCCTCAGTAACTTGCACGTTAATTTCACGAGCAGGCTCTTCCATTGATTGGATCAGCTGGAACCCTCGTCGTAAACGACGGAGTGTCAGTTACAACGAAGGCTTTATAAGTTAGTTTAACTATTTAAAATTTATCTTAGCTTTTCAAATAATCACGCATCAGTCGAAAATGCCAAATGTCTACTCGCAAGTAATTAGTCTTTTGTATGAGCAATTCTCTAATATTTCGATTCTTTTATTCTTAACCATTTGTCAAGTTTACCGTCAACCATTCCCGCTAGGTGATTTAAAGCTATTTGCAACAATAAAGAGATAACACACACACACACACACACACACACAACACGAACACTGACGTACAAACACACACACACAAACACACACCCAAACACACATACACACAAATATACACACAAACACACACGCACACACTCAGACACAAAATACCGCTAAGCATTTCGCCCGGCGTACTAACATTTCTGCCAGCTCACCGCCTTCCTAGTATATGAAGATAACATATGTTTTCAGCTACCGGATAATTTTGCGAAGGCGTGTGGCCTAGTGCTTAGCGGTATTCGGCTCATGATTGTGAGGACGTGAGTTCAATTCCCGGCGACGCGTTGTGTCCTTGAGCCAGGCACTTTATTTCAGCTGGCAAAAATGAGTTGTACCCGTAATTGAAAAGCGCCGACCTTGGCACATTCTGCGTCGCGCTGAATTCTCTTGAGAACTATGTGAAGGGTACACGTGTCTGTGGAGTCCTCAGTCACTTGCACGTTAATTTCACGAGCAGGCTCTTCCATTGATTGGATCAGCTGGAACCCTCGTCGTAAACGACGGAGTGTCAGTTACAACGAAGGCTTTATAAGTTAGTTTAACTATTTAAAATTTATCTTAGTTTTTCAAATAATCACGCATCAGTCGAAAATGCCAAATGTCTACTCGCAAGTAATTGGTCTTTTGTATGAGCAATTCTCTAATATTTCGATTCTTTTATTCTTAACCATTTGTCAAGTTTACCGTGAACCATTCCGCTAGGTGATTTAAAGCTATTTGCAACAATAAAGAGATAACACACACACACACACACAACACGAACACTGACGGACAAACACACACACACACAAACACACCCAAACACACATACACACAAATACACACACAAACACACACACGCACACACTCAGACACAAAAGCAAACACATACACACAAACTCACAGTCACACAACACAACGCACACACAAACACACACGCACACACATACACAGACACACACACACACACACACACAAACACAGTCACACAGACACACACGCATACATACACACGCACATGCACTTGAGATTCTGAAAGACTGCAAATTTCTGATTATTCATTATAGTTATAATATACCCGTGATATCAAGAGAGTGTGATATACCAGTGCCTTCTTCTGGTATAATAACAATAGTTTCAAATTTTGCCATGAGGGCAGAGTTAGAGAAAGTTTCACCTTTAATTTCTGAGTTCAAATTCCATCGAGGTCAACTTTAACTTTCATCCTCGCGGGGTCGATAAAATAAGTACCAGTTGAACACTGGGGTTGATGTAATCGACTCATCCGCTCGATTAACTTAGCATTGGTATTCCAAACAAATTTAATGTGAAAAGAAAAACTAGAGCGGGATTTCGATTCTCGTAATCTCAAAGCTTGCAGCGGAGGCCTGAATTTTTATACCTATATCTTTTTGTCTCTTTTCGGATTACCTCTTGTATCCAAGTTTTGTTTCCTCTCCAAGATTCACAAGACCTTTCTGAGAACTCTATCGTTTTTCTCTTGCCAATAATGAAAACGTCAACAATCCAACGCTTCTTCCGACGCTCTGACGATTCTACCAGCTCTCTGTTCTTATTCTTTTTCTTCCCAAATTTATTACAGGGCCAGCAGTTTTGAGAGAAGGGGGACAATCGATTAGATGGACCTCAGTACTTGACTGGTACTTTAGTTTATCTCCTCTGAAAGGACAAAAGATTAAGTTTTGGCCTTGTGTATGCTTGGTGCACTTTGGAATTATATATTTTGAAGAAAGAATCACTCAATCCTGGAATGGCGAAATGCTTCTAAACTTCGTCGTCCTACCTTCGTGGTCACAGGTGTTAATGACATAAGGGAGATTAGAACACAGAACGATCTTTTTTCAGTAGCAATAGTTGTAACTGCAACAGCAGCAGCAGCAACGATAACAGCAGCAGGAGCAGATGTCACAGAATGTTGCCATCATTGTTGTGGTGGTGCTGGTGGTTCATTCCACTGTTATCCGCAACATTTACCCTCTACATATTTTTATCTCTTCTTTTCGGCAAAAATCTTCCAGGAAAAAGAAAAAAGAACCTTGCCTTTCCTTCATATAACAGGTTTTCAATCAAGTTATTACACAATTGTTTCTAATACATTTCAAAGTCCTTCTTTTTCTTTTCTTTTATCTTCTTTCCATATATTCTCTCCATTTATTTTTTCATTCACCTATAACATTTCTGTAAGTTTTCTTCACTTCAATATAACATATGAACGCGCAATAATTTCTCTCTTTTTACCTTCTTTCTTTGATTATTTACATTTTTTACTACTTCTGTTATTATTTTCCTCAGTTTTTTTTCTAACATTTCCATTAGCATATAAAATCCACATAGGTTTTCCTAAATGACTATATAATACGATCGTTTTAAATTTCATTTCATTTATTCTTCATATATTTTTCATTATATTTTCTCTTCTTTACCCCTTCTTTTTTTCTTTATTTTTTTTTCTGCTGTCCCATTTTCCATTTTTCATCTTAAATTTTACATTTTTTAATAATTTTATGTTCTGTATTTCACAACTCTAATTTTGTTATTCGCTTTCTTTTTCATACATAGTTATAACAACGCCAAAACTATAGGATTTTCAACAAACATTCAAATTACAATTGTATTTTTCAAATATTTTACAGCATTTCAACGGTAAGTTAAATTACACGGTTCTAACTAAATTCAACGGCAACGCTGTTTCTACCTGAAGACCCCCAAATCGAAAGAAGTCAGAGTTAGAGAAAGTTTCACCTTTAATTTCTTTCTTTTTTTTTGTCCATCACCTTTTTTTTTTTTCAGTTTTCCTTCTTTTTAACCTTTTATTTTCCGATGACGGTTTAGCGTCAGAAACGTTACGCCTCTTTAGCATCCGTTCAAGCGTTGGACTAATAACATCTTTGTCCAAACTGGTTCCTCTCATTTTCTGTTGCTTTTGTTTATTAAACTATAT
>NC_069004.1:3159247-3160760 GCF_001194135.2 Octopus bimaculoides | reverse complement strand
TATATATATATATATATATATATATTCGACGGACTTCGTTCAATTTCTGTCTACCAAATCCATTCACAAGGCTTTAGTCGAACCGAGGCTTTAGTCGAACCGAGGCTTTACTAGAAGACAACTGTCCAAGGTGCCACGCAAAGGGACTGAGAGCTGAACCATGTGATTGGAAAGTAATGAACTTCAATTTTCTTTTTCTAGAGTGAAAAAAATGAAAAAAAAATTGTAAACAAAATTGTTTAAAAAATTTTGAAAAATATAAATATATACTTAAAAACAGGAAAAAATTAATTTGAAACACAAATTACTTGCCACACATCCACGCCTATGGCTCCCCTTCTTTAGAATATGCAAATTACCTTGGGCGTATATGTTTTCCACTCTTCTTTTGTATAAGATTATATAGCTGTCCTTCAGCCACTATATAATCAGAAAGATGTTAACGACAGCCGCCTCGTCTTGAATCAATATGCCTGTACTGTCCATAATGGCATGTCAACTTTGGAGAAATGTTTGATACTTGAAATTCTCTCCCTTCTCGTGCATGGCTGGTCAAATCGCCATCTGATTATTATGAAACATCCTCAAGAAGCTGAGATACTCTCAAGAATCAAGAATCGTTTTATAGTTAATATCTCTGAATAATTCATTTTTAACCGCCAGCTTGTTGTTTAGTTTGTGTTGGTGTATTTAACCCTCGTCGATGTTTTATACAGGTTAAGCTAAGCTGAAGACGTTCAATATGAAACATTGGGTAAATATATTTGGAAAATAATGCGTTTTCTAGTTTGTTGTTGATGTTGTAGCTGTTGTTGCAGATGACGTTCCATACATGAAAGCAGAAAGATTATTCTACCGCTATCGCTATTTACTTTGTTAACATGTATTAATCAATCATTTGATATTTGAGAAAAATACCTGGTCTTTAACGGTTAATGTGTAGGCGTTCATGTTAATAATATACACATATACTTGCATGTGAATGTGTACATACCTAAATATATATATGTGTGTGTGTGTGTGTGTGTGTGTGTGTGTGTGTGTGTGTGTGTGTGTGTGTGTGTGTAGCGAATACAACACAGCTTATATTTTGAAAGTAAATTACCTAATCAAATTCAAATGTTTCTTAGTCAAGTTGGATTATATCAAATTAAATATTACATGTACCATCACAATTTTATTCCATTCTTGAACAGTGTTCGTCGAACGGGAACGTGAAACTCTGAGTACCAGATTTTGTGACGCTTTTGCAGCGTTGAGAATAGAAAAAAATATTACTCTACCTTCAGTATTCGAGTACTATTTTTCCCCATCTCGTTTTACATTGATATGCTTACTTCTGTGTACATACATACATACATACATACATATATATATATATATATATATATTTGCGTGTGTGTGTATAAATACACACACATATATAAATATATATACATATATATACACACACACACACACACACACACACACACATATATATATATATATATATATATATATATATATATAT
>NC_069004.1:3153361-3157813 GCF_001194135.2 Octopus bimaculoides | reverse complement strand
ATCATCATCATCATCATCATCATCATCATCATCATCATCATCATCATTATTATTATTATTATTATTATTATTATTATTATTATTATTATTATTAATAATAAGGCGGCGAGTTGGCAGAGTCGTTAGCACGCTAGGCGAAATTCTTAGCGGTAATTTGTCTGCCGCTACGTTCTGAGTTCAAATTCCGCCGAGGTCGACTTTACCTTTCGTCCTTTCAGGGTCGATGAAATAAGCACCAGTTGCGTACTGGGGTCGATGTAATCGACTTACGCCTCCCACAAAATTTCAGGCCTTTTCTCTACAGTAGAAAGGATCATTATTATCATTATAGAACCGTTAGCACGCCGGACGAAGCGCTTGGCTGCATCTTATGCGTCTTTACGCTCTAAGTTTAAATTATATATATTCTCCTTTACTCTTTTACACGTCTCAGCCCTATGGCTGTGGCCATTCTGGGCTTATATATATATATATACTTACACCCTTAAACATTTAAGACCATGATATTCTTCAGTGCCTTCAGGACTCATGCGAAAACAAAATGCGGAAATTTTGTGGTCATTGATTACTTAGCCAGAATCTCTGCAACTTAGTGGTCTCCGTAAAAGGCAACCCTTCACCAGGAACTCGTTTTGAAGTAAGCAACATGCCATATCTACCACTTCGGTTTTGTCGACGTTAGTTTGTTAGAAATATTGTTTAAATGTAAACGTTTAACGGGAAGTAAAACGCTCGTGGCTTGTCATTAAAAGCTCAGAATATATTGTTTTTCTTTACTTGCTGTGCAAGATATATGCGCACATCTGCCAGACATATGGAGATACATACGTATATCTGCCAAAAAAAAAACAGAAACCAAAAAAATTGATGATTTTTTTTTGCGTCATTGTACATTTTGCAAGTTTATTTTATTTATTTTATTTTCTTGTATGTTATATAGAATTGTCAGATACATTCATTAGTTTTTATTTCTTACCCATCTATATTAACCCATTCCAGTATTCTATGCATTAACTCGAAAAATATTCTTATCATAGTATTTTATGGTTTTACATAGTTCTTTCTCCTTTCACAATTTTTATTGCTTTTGGCATTTCAATAAATTTTACCTTTTTTCAGACATACAAGGTGACATCAAAAAGTTCCTGGACTAGTTATGTTTAATAACAAGCAACTTATTTACCTATGTTTTAACATCACCTCCTTCGAAATAGTCACCTTGCGCAGCACTACACCCGTTCCAGCGCTCCTGTCATTTTTAGAATCTGGCTTGGAAGTCGTCTTCTGTAAGCGAGTCGAAGACATTCTGCGATTCGCTCTGAATCTCGACACTGGTGTTAAAACGGTGACCTTTAAACTCCATTTTCATGTTGAGGAAGATATGGAAGTCCGCATGTGCTAAATCTGGCCAACAGGGCGGGTGCGGAAGCGACACGATGTTTCTTTGGCGAGAAACGCATGGATGAGGAGAACTCAATGACGGGGTGCTTTGTCGTCCTGAAGAATCCAATTCTTCGCACTCCACGGATCCGGTTTCTTTCGCCGAATGTCCTCCCCCAAAACGCTTCAAAACATCGCAGTAGAACTTCCCGGTTCTTGATTTACGATACTACATTTCCAGAGATGACGCTCATGGCAAGTCTTCCAGATCGCTCATCATATTCCGGTGACGTTCTTCCGCGTTTGAAGCACCCGGGCCACTCGAAACATTGCATACGAACCACTGCCTCATCACTGCAAGACTGCCGAAGCATGTTCAATGTCTCTGTAGCAGACTTTCCAAGTTTAACGTAAAATTTCACGTTGGTGCTTTGCTCCAACTTCCTGTCCATGACAAAATCGCAGACTACACAACTTTCGAAGTTAACACAGCGATGTCATACGGCACACTGCTTCCTGAAGGTCACAGCTAGCTCTCAATGAGGGGACAATCCATTACATCGATCCCAGAGTTTTATTCTTACGTAATTTAAAGATCGCGAAAGGACGAGAGGTAAAGTCGACCTCTGTGGAATTTGAACTCAGAACGTATTGACGGACGAAATATCGCTAAGCATTTTGTCCAACGTGCTAACGATTCTGCCAGCTCGCCGCCTAAATGATAATAATAATTATTATTATGCTTTCAAATTTTGGTTCAAGGCTCGCAAGGTCGGGAGAGGAGGTACATCGATTACACCGATTCTAGTTTTCACTTGCAGTTGATTTATCGAGTTTTCTAACAATACAGCCATGCCTCGCCTATAAACATCTGCGCTAATGTGAGCATTTTTTTTTATTTGTAAAGGAAGGAAGAGAAGGCTGACATGGTTGATGTCAAGCCTTAAGATACATACGCAGGTGAAATACTACAAGAAAAAATGTGACGTGGCAAAATGAAATCCGGTTTGAAAGTTTGCAAAAATACTTCTCTTCTAAAAGAACATAACAGCCAAGTACTGGTTACTTAAAACACCAATATACCAAGATTGTGAATTTGGCCTAAAACGTTAAGTTAACCTTACCACTGAAGGATTTAGTTCGTGTTAACATTTCCAATATAAAAATTGTGCAAAATCACAAAAATAATTATACAGTGTGGAACAATCAACATTTTCAATGACTAACATTATCTTAATTATTTCAGAAAAATTCCGGCGACAGATTTTGGAATGGTAAAAATATCCTAAAATAAACTCACCTAAATAGCAAAAATATTCTAAATATTATAAAGAAATCTGGAGAATCAAACACAGCAGAAAGTCTTACAAGCTTGGAGAGACTCTAATATTTAATTGCATATAATTATAGACGTTATTTTCCAAAACTAGATCTGAAAAAACTCCTTATGTTATAAATTAGAAAAAAAAATACCATTCAATGACTGCGCGTTCTTGAAAGGAAGTTGGCAAGAAATTTAATGGAGGAAAAAAAATTGTATATAAAAAATATAATTGATAAAGTTTCACATAAATCCAAACGACTTATACTACCAATGTTGTAGTTCACCGTAATAAATCGTGCAAGTGAACGGTCATTATAAAACTAAAAAAATTCTATGAAAAGATTTAGATAAGAATTTTCAGCACTTTGACTATTATTGGAAAGTAGTAGCAAATGTTCATATACAACTAGAAAATTTAGTATTCATAAAGTACAGTTCTTATATGTATGTTTTGTACAATGCATAAATAACGCATTGTGCAAACTAACAAGATATACATATAGGAATTGTACTCTATGAATACTAAATTTTCTAGTTGTATATGAACATTTTGCTACTACTTTGGCAGCTTAGTAAAACAAAATGGCAGCTTAGTAAAACAAAGAATGCTCAACAATGTAGAAAATTTGTTATTCATAACATTTGGTTGACAACTAAACAATGGATATTTCTGAGCTTCAGTTCTCATAAATCTGTTTACAACTATGTGAAGACATTTTCACATTTTTTTATCCTCTTTTTCGTATTGAGTTTCGTTTGGAAAATCTACGAACAGATATGCGACTACTCTGCTCTCCTTGTTCTATATATGTACAGTGGATTTTATACAGAAATAGTTCGCTGCGTAACGGCTGTCGTTCTGTGTATGTATGTTTATTTTATATCCTAAGTAACAAATGTACTTATCTAGACTTTTGCATATACAGTATATGTTATACAGAAATAGTAATCTATGCAGCTCCCTACTCGACTTGTTCCATACATGTAGAGTGGATTTTAAAACAGAAACAGTACTCAATCAGGCATGAGAGGAGAATAAAAATATTTTGTAATATAGGTGCAGCATCTGCAATCCTTGAAGATCTCCTTTCCTTTCTTGAAGATGGTGACAATGACTGCATCTTTGAGATCTTGGTGGAATCTGTTTCTTCTCCCAGATTTGCAGAATCAGCATGAAGAGTCTTGCCCTAAGAGCAGATCCACCCGAGCTGGCAGAATCGTTAGCACGTGATCTACATGCATATCTATTCGTTTACAGTAACCTGCAGATGCACTCCACGAAGAGACATTTTGGATTATAAACCCGTCAGCTAGATCCACTCAAAGCGCTTGGGGCAACTCGGAGCTCTAATACGAGATACTTGCTCAAGGTGCTACTCTGCAATTCTGCAAATGTATTACTAGGCTACTTACCAATATTGGACCACTTACCAATAATTTTCCGATTTGTTTAATCAGATGTATAATCCGGAGTATGAATGGATAAAGGAACATTCAGACAGCTTATGTTTGAGTGGACTGAATCACTTAAGAGACCATTGTAAAGGCAATGATTGAATAAAGCACTTCAGACCAAATCTGAAACAAACACAACAGATACATACATACATACACACACATATATATTCACACTCGTATATATATATATATATATATATACACACACACACGCAAACATACACATACACATACATACATACATATGCATATATATGTTTATATATATATATATATATATATATATATAT
>NC_069004.1:3149850-3152918 GCF_001194135.2 Octopus bimaculoides | reverse complement strand
TATATATATATATATATATATATATATATATATATGTATGTATATATGTATGTATATATGTGTATATATATATAAGAGCGTAGCTCGAAACGTCAAAGACTTTCCGTATTCCCGAGCGTCATACTAATATATACTTTTGTTATTTACACCACCTGTCCTCGTTTGTTGTTATTTTTTGTATATTCTCCCATATATATATATATGTATATATCATAAAGGTACATGGCTCAGTCGTTGGGCCCACAATCATGGAGTAATGAGTCCGATTCCCGGATCAGACTGTGTGTTGTGATCTTGAGCAAGGCACTTTATTACACTCAGCTGTAGGAATGAATTGTGACGTTGTCCCTGATGCCAAGCTGTGCCAGCTTTTCCCTTTCCGTTGGATAATATCCGTGACGTGGAGAAGGGAGGCTGCAATGCATGGGCGACTGCTGGCCTTCCTTAACCAAACTTTCCCGGACTCGGAGGGTGACATACTAAGTGCAATCCCATGGTCATTCATGATCGAAGTGGGGGGAACACATACGCCATAGAAACCGGGAAACCGGGCCCATGAGCCTGGCTTGGCTTTGAAAGGGCGACGTTCTCTTTCTCTCTCTCTCTCTCTCTCTATATATATATATATAACAACCACTTGATTCCTGGTGCAGTGGAAATATTTTGATAATGTTTAACGTAATTCAACATTGTAAAAAAAATTTCTTTTCAAATACCATAATAAAAAAAACGTGAAAACCAGATCATGTTTTAACACTCTAGTGCAACTGTCACGTTAAAAAAACCCACGTCATTTAAAAATAAATAGGTGAACGTAGGTTTTGATATATCCATTGGCATAATATATATATATCAAATATTTTATACAATAATTCAGTAGTAAAAAATAATTAAATATTTACGAAGGAAAAAGTTTTTGTAAAACTGTTTTATAAAAGGTGTTTTAATATTTTATTAAGTTTATAATTCTTTGCTTAGTTCTAGAAGATTCTGGTAACTGTGTCATTAAATAACTGATATGCTAACGTTGTCGTAAAATGATATAAATACTTATATATAAATTTATTCCTGTTCGTGTTTTGTTGCCAGTAATGCAAGGAAAAAGTCTGCGAAAACTGATGTCCAAAGTTTAGCTACTTTGAAACTAGTATCGTAGAAAAGATCCTTTGAAATTCTTTCTTGTTACACTCACTATAAGGAAAACACGATACCTTATAAACATTTTGAATTTACAGCAACCATCTTACTCATAATTTAACTCTGACAAACATGGATCTAATTCTTCCATTTTTTATTTCTGACCTATGGACTTATCTCCTTTAAAATCTCCCCTTTACGTGTACCCTGTATCCTTTGTTGTATGATTTAATCTGTTAATCGGATTAATGTTAATCCTATTATTGATTATGCATCATTTCAAGTATATTTTCTTTCATTTCTTCCCGAAGTTATACATTTACATTTCCGTATTCTTATGTTATCATCCGTATGTATGGTAGCATATGTTTTTCTATACATTTATGTATTCATGGTGAATGTATGGATATGTATGCATGAATTTATCGACATAGCATACATCATTGTATGCGCGTGTGTGTTTGCGCGTACGTTGGTGTGTGTGCGTGTGTGTGTATATATATATATACACTTAAAGCTTATGGTGATCATCGTGTAATGACTAAGGAAAATATTCTAATAAATAAATATATATATATACATATATACAGATTTAGAAATAATAATGCTTCTATTTACATATATATATATATATATAGATAGATAGATAGAGAGAGAGACATATACATACACATACACACACATATATATATGTATATATATATATGTATATATATATATATATATTTAAACCACTGAGATTAATTAGTCAATAATGTCATTCTGATAAAAATTTAATAATTAAGTTGTTGTCAATAAAAGCAACTAATTAAAATGGTTATGTAATGAGGGAATTACGGTGTACTTTTTAGCAAAGTACGATATTATTTCACACCCTATTTTTAAATAGGCAAATTTATGAAACTTTCTCCAAACCAATATTTCTTATATCGAATTTTAGATTTTCTTACCATCACCTCTGTAGCTACGGAAGGTCTATACTACGCAGAGTCTACGTTCTGACTTCAAATTCTGCCGAGATCGACTTTACCTTTCTTCCTTTATAAAAAGAAAAAGAGAGGGAGAGAAAGAGAGAGAGAGAGAGAGAGAGAGAGAAAGTGAGAGCGAGAGAGGAGCAGACAGACAGAGACACGGAAAGTGAGAGGGAGAGAGGCAGACAGACAGAGACAGAGATAGAGACAGAGAAAGAGATGGGGGGGAGAGAGAGAGAAAGAGAGAGAAACACAGTGAGAGTGAGAGAGAGACGTAAAAGAAGCGATAAGGAGAAAATGTGGAACGAAAATAAGGATAAGATAGAGAGAAGGGAATAAGACTAAAGGAGAAGAAGAGAAAGAAGGAAACGAGAGAGAGAGAGGAGCGGAATAGAGGTTAGAGAGAAAATAGAGAATGAAGAGAAAGAAGAATGAATGCGGCGAGCGAAAACGAAGAAGAAGAGAAGCAGGAAGTGGATAAAATTTTCTTTCCTACGAACAAGGCCCTAATTTGAACTCCGAACGTAAAGGCAGACAAAATACCGAGATGCATTTCGCCCGGCGTGCTAACGATTCTGCCGCTTGGAATGAGGGATACAATTAAGCATGTGAAGTGTGTTTCTGTGTGTGTGTGTGTGTGTGTGTGTGTGTGTGTGTGTGTGTGTGTGCGTGCGTACATATGATGCTAAGCGTGTGCAAATGTGAGTGTGTGTGTGTGCGTTTTATTGAGAGGGAGGGAAAAGCAGAAAAAGAGACAGTAGATAGACAGACACGCAAAATAGTTACATAGATAGATAGATAGATAGATAGATAGATAGATAGATAGATAGATAGATAGATAGACAGACAGACAGATAGATAGATAGATAGAGAGAGAGAGAGAGAGAAAGAGAGAGAGATAGGTGCATTATACGCAAATGAGTATATTCCCTTCTACATTCAATTATATGAAATGCTTCC
>NC_069004.1:3145630-3148469 GCF_001194135.2 Octopus bimaculoides | reverse complement strand
TGTGTGCATGGTTTGGTGGTTTATCTGTTAGTGTGTTTGTGTGTGTGTGTGTGTGTGTATGACGTAGTGGAAGAAATTAGTAGCAGGACTGGTTAGTGGACGCTGTAGACAGTGTAGGTAGAAGGTCAACAGGTGGTTGTTTGGGTGTGTGTGTGTTCGTGTTTGTGTGGGGTTGTCGGTGTGTGTGTGTGTGTGTGTGTGTGTGTGTGCATGCGTGCGTGTACTTGTATGTATGCGTGTGCGCATATATACATATATATATATAAAATAGCAATGTATGTATGTAAGTGTTTATGTATATCGCTTTCAAGCACATGTTCGACTTCTAAAACAGAAATTTCCGCGCATTCTCAAATCCAAGCATTTTTTTTAATAAATTTGCCAACGGATGATTCTTACATCTGTCTTAATGCCTTATGCTTTTATAAACTCTTTCACAAGTATCTTATATCCAGAGACCGCGAGCATGTGTGCATCTCTCTCACCACGTACTCAGCATGAAGTCGTATTGTTTCCCTTATCTAGATATCTATAATTCTTTTTGGTGTTTCTTTGTGACTGTTTGATCTTAATGTGTTTTGATCGTTTGTTAAGATTCCCTTCTTAAGCCATTGGAATGATTTTTCTTCTCGATATTCCTTGGTGTTTTGGAAGATAAAGCAAAAGTCAAAACGAAATAAAAATGCATAGCGTGTAATCCTTTCTGTTCGTATTGTTGATGGTAGCCGCAAGAGCACTTTTCTTTTTCACTCCTTGGCTATGTGGTTAGGAAGCTGGCTTTGCAAACACCTGGTTTTGGATTCAGTCCCTCTGCGTTACATCTCGGGCAAGTGTCTGCTCCTATAACTCTCGAACCGACCAATGCCTTGTGAATAAATTTGGTAAACGGAAATTGTGAGGTGGAAAACCTGTCATATGTGTATATATAATAATAATAATAATAATAATAATAATAATAATAATAATAATAATAATAATAATAATAATAATAATAATAATAGTAGTAGTAGTAGTAGTAGTAGTAGTAGTAGTAGTAGTAGTAGTAATAATGTGATGGTGTCACAATAAAAATACTGGTAACTGCGCAACCTGATAATCGCTACCTCAATGGTAGTGACAATAATAAAACAAAATATTGTGAATAACGGTGGGAATGAAACTAAAGCCGTTGATGGTGACAGTGTTACACCCGGCAGGCTCAGAGATACTCGTCCGACTCCAGCATGTCGTTATCCAGCAAGGAACCAGCACACAGGGCGTAGATGGAACATACAAGTCAATGCTGTGGTCATGGAGTGTTACTACTACTACCACGGCTTGATAACCGGTGTTGGTGTGTTCATGTCTCTGTAACTTAGTGGTTTGGCAAAATAGACTGATAGAATAAGTACCAGGCTTAAAAAAAAACACTGGGGTTGATTCATTCGACTAACAATACTTCAAGGCGGTGCCCCAGCATGGCCACAATCCAATGACCAAAACAAGTGAAAGACAAGCTATAAAAGACAAGCTATAAAAGATAAGCATGTACTGTGTACATAATTAACTGCATAGTGTACGCTAATACATTGTATATTGTACGCTAACCCGCCCACGTCCTCCGTCTGGTAAAATCCGCCTCTGGTAAAAATCCATCCCAATCACTTCAATTGTTTTCTGCTTTCAGAAACTTATGATGTAAACGATGAAATAATTAAGGGCAAAAATCAGGAGAGTATTTCCAAATGCAATTAAATCCAAACTCAATGGTGTCTAATATTTTCACTGCCATAAACAGCGGAAGACGTGGCATGGCAATAATAAGAAAGACAAAGAAGGACCTTGGCCAGGTGCATCTTCTCCGTTTTCCATTCTTGTTCTTCTTCTTCTTCCGTTTTATTTTAATTTTTCACTATCATCGTCGTCATCACTGTCGTCGTTGGCATCATCATCATCATCACCCACCACCACCACCACCACCACCACCACCACCACCACTACTACTACAACTGAGGCGGCGAGCTGGCAGAGTCGTTAGCACGCCGGGGGCGAAATGCTTAACGGCATTTCGTGTATCTTTACGTTCAGAGTTCAAATTCCGCCGAAGTCGACTTTACCTTTCATCATTTTGGGGTCGATAAAATAAGTACCAGTTAAACACTGGGGTCGATGTAATCAACTAGACCCCTCCCCACAAATTTGAGGCCTTGTGCCTATAGTAGAAAGGATTATTATTATTATTATTATTATTGAGTGAGAGAGCAGTGCATGCCAACAAAGTGACTCTGGTGTAAAATATACGAGACCCAGTATACCCATCGCGGCTACCCGTCTGATAAGGGTACATCAGGCACATGCATCACAACCATATGTGTACGGTATGGTGATCTCATATCAAGATAAACAGCGCATGACCTTGCAGGTGGGGCCCAGTTAGAATTTTCTTCAGGTCGAGTAATCCATCCCGCTCATAAAGTCCCCGAAAAAGGGCTGTTTAAAGATGTTGAGCGAAACACCATGTTTCCAAAGGTGAATTATTCAAACCCCAAAGAATTCCTCTCAACACATGGCCATGATGCTCCCCCCACTACTTCTGCTCGTGATCAGAGATGCACATATCGCCAGCCACTAAGGGACATGCTCAACTGGTTAAGGTCAAACAACTGACAAGCAAATCTGATGTATTCAGCAGAATATTTGTTATACTTTTTGTCTGAAGAAATTTGGTTGCTATTTCTAGTATAGCTAATGGTCACATTGAGGTTTCTCATTGGCTCCTGCGTGTGTATTTTGCGTATGTCTGTGCCTGTTGTGTATGTGTATATACGGATATATGCATGCGTTTGCTGCCCAACCACAT
>NC_069004.1:3144598-3145444 GCF_001194135.2 Octopus bimaculoides | reverse complement strand
GTATTTGTGTGTATGTTAAGCGTATTCGTGTGTTTTGTGCGTGCGCGTATCTGTGTCCGTGTGAGTGTATGTGTGGGTATGTGTTTGTACGTGTGTGTGTGTGTGTGTGTGTGTGCGATGTATGTGCGTATATATATATATATATATATATATATATATATATATATATGTATGCGTATGTGCGTATGTGTGTATGAGTGTGTATTTGTAGGTATGAGTCTGTACATGTGTGCTGCCTGTGTGCGTGTTGTGTGTTGCGTGTGTGCGCGTGTGTGTATATGTGTGTATGTCTTTGTACGTGTATGTGGGTGTATGTGTGTGCTTGCGTGCGTGCGTGTGTGTGCGTGTGTGTGTCTGTATGTGTGGGTATGTGTCTATGCGTGTTGTGTGTTGCGTGTTGTGTTGCATGTGTGTGTATGTGTTTATACGTGTATGTGCGTGCGTTTGCGGCCTGTGTATATATACATACGTCGGGAGAGGGCGTGTGTATGCGCATGTATGTGTGTGTGTGTGTGTGTGTGTGTGTGTGTGTGTGTGTGTGTGTGTGTGTGTGTGTGTGTGTGTGCGTGCGTTCATTAGTCTTTTATTAAGAGTGCCTGACTGCTGTTTTCGGAAACGACGATTCCTTTACCGTATTTTCCCAATACGATATCAGCTTTGAGAACATAATAAGTAAACAAACAAAACACAAACATTTATGTGACATAATGTGACATCGAATGGCACGTGTGCTTGCGCAGGATATACATATATATACACATATACATATATATATATATATATATATACACATATACATATATATATATATATATACATATACATATATATATATATATACATATA
>NC_069004.1:3143027-3143681 GCF_001194135.2 Octopus bimaculoides | reverse complement strand
ATATATATATATATATATATATATATACATATATATATATATATATAAACACATCCTACATGATGCAAGAAGGCAGGACACGGTTTCGAAATACTGAGCTGCAGCGCCGCGGGGCGCTGCATTTCCATTCGGACAGCAGCCACTACAACAGAAACAACAACAACAACAACTTCTAATAGTAGTTCTGCTGCTGTTGCTACCGCTGCTGCATCTGTCGCTTCTGCTGTTGGTGCTGCTGTTAATGTTACTGCTAATTCTGCTTCAAATGCTGCTGCTGTCCTACGTACTACTACTACTACTACTACTAGTAGTATTAGTACTACTACAACTACTGCTACTACTACTGCCGCTGCTGCCGCTGCTGCTGCTGCTGCTGCTGCTGCAACTGCTGCTGCACCTACTGCTGCAGCTGTTGATGTTACCAGTATTATTATTACTAATACACGCACGACAACGTGCCGAAGCACATCGATGACACTCTAACCACAACCACCGCCGCCTCCACCACCGGCACCACCACCACCACCACCACCACCACCACTACCGCCATAAATACAACCGAAACAGCAACAACAACAAAAACAAAAACAACAACACACAAATAATTTAATTAATATTATTTTTTTCTATTATTGTTACTCCGATTGGACTTCT
>NC_069004.1:3142096-3143017 GCF_001194135.2 Octopus bimaculoides | reverse complement strand
TATATGTATATACATACATACACACACCTATTCATACAGACAGATATATACATGTATACAACCATCCCTCTATACATAAACATACATACGTATATAAATATAATATAATATATATATATATATATATATATATATACATAAATACATATTCATACATATATTATATATACATACACACATACTCATAACATTTATACGGACATATATACATATATGCACACAAATGCATATATATATATATATATGTATGTATATGCATGTATACGTTATTACTTAAACATATACATGCATATGACATATATACACACATATACATACATGTACATACATCTATACATGATTATACACGTAATAATGTAAACGGATCGAGGGGCTTCCCGATAATCAACGTGCTCATTATTCGTTCAACGGGTCTAATAACTTTGGGAATTAGAGTGGAACATAGCCGAGTATTCCACACACTAGTGTGTTATTAAGGTAATGCACAGAGCAAGTTCGATGTCATCATGTGAACTGGGATCAACAAGTTAGGCCTTCTTAGGGACATATAGGGCCTATTCCAGTGGTCCACAAGGGTAATTTGGGGGCCGTAGGGTAATTTGGGGGCCGTAAGGTAATTTGGGGATCGTAGGGTAATTTGGGTCCATACGGCATTTCGGGGTCCATATAAGATTTTGTTGCTAAAATTTTAGTGCAACAAATTGGGGTAACTTCTAAAATACACAAAATATTGGAAGTTTTTAATAGTAGCTGTGCGGTAAAAACTTTGGTTCCGTTGGGAACCCAGGTTCAGTTCCACTGCGTGGCACCTTGGGTTGATATCTTCTATTATTGTAGCAGGCTGACCAAAGCTTTGTGAGATTTGGTTGACGGGAACTATAAGAAGTCCGTCGTACAAATATATATATATATATATATATA
>NC_069004.1:3140778-3141340 GCF_001194135.2 Octopus bimaculoides | reverse complement strand
TATGATATTTACTTTACTTTATATTATACTCATTTATTGTGCTTTTAATTATTAATTTTTCTATATGTGATAGTGGATTTTCATCGATGAGTTCTTGAAAATTGGTTATTTTCCCTAAAACTATATATTTTATATATACTTTATCTATAAGGCTCAATTTAATATTAATTTTTTATAAATTGATTTTAATTGAGTTTTTTACCTGTAATTTTGGATTTTGTCCCTAATATTATTATATATATATATATATACATATATGTGAGTATATATGTTTACGTGTATGTATACACATATATGTGTATATATATATATATTTGTATATCTATACGCACATAGATAGACAGACAGATAGACAGACATACATATAGATAGATAGATAGATAGATGCAAATAGTATGTGAAGGCGTGGCTGTGTGCTAAGAAACTTGCTACCTAACCACATGCATCCGTGTTCAGTCTCAGTGCGTGGCACCTTTGGGGAATGTTTTCTACTAGACTCGGCTCGACCAAAGTCCTGTCACTGTATCTGTAGACGGAAACTGAAATAAACCTGTCGTGTATA
>NC_069004.1:3139667-3140768 GCF_001194135.2 Octopus bimaculoides | reverse complement strand
TATATATATGCATAGATATGTACATATGTACATACATATATATTACGCTAAATCTCCGAGATTGTTCATTAAGTGTTCTCTTGCATTACGGTCTTTGGGGTGTCATTATTGAAGAACAAAATAAATGGAGTGGATCCTACTTGGGAATCGACGATGACTCTTCGGTTGTGTAATCAACTAAGTTAGCTTCTCTTTGAACGAACACGTGAAGTGACTGAATTTTGTACAGAAGAGTTTCATTGTTTCACAGTGCGTGACAAGGCTAAGTCTTTGAAATGCGAGCTCAATTGATCTGTAGGGCTTTCGGACAGTTTATGTCTTCCCAATTTTATCCACAAGGGTGGCGGATTTTCGACTAAATCTTAAAAAAAAACAACAACAATAAAAATTTAAAAAACAACATAAAAAGACACTTATAAGCTTAAGATGCTATGTAGTGGGGTTGAACCACCGACTCTGCGATCGTGAGACAAACGTTTTAACTATTTGTCCACGCTGCACTCGTTACGTCCAACACTGTCTACAAACATATACACACACATACACAAACGTATACATATACACACATGATACGAATCCATACATTCATACTTACACATACCATGTTATATTATAAATTACACACACACAAACACATATGTATGTACATACATATATACGTGCACATGTAGATACATACATACATACATACATACATACATGCATACATAAATATATACATACACACATATCTACATATATACATATATACATATATACATAGATACATACATACGTACGTACGTAAGTACGTACGTACATAAGTGTTTTTATATTTAAGATTTAAGAACACGAAATATTAACTATGAAAACCGATTCGATGCCTACGGCTATGAAAACAGTTGTTGTTTGGTTAATGAAGTTTACAATAACTTATTAGAGAATCTTTTGATAAAAAAAGGAGAAAAAATTCGAAACAGATTTTTCATAAACACTCAAGCATTCGCGTGCGCTCCAAACGTAGTTTCTTTTTCTGTTTTGAAAAGTTCGATGGCTGAATAAAATAGACCAATTATTCTCAGACTAATTATTGTATATAAATATATATATATACATGTGTAT
>NC_069004.1:3138478-3138952 GCF_001194135.2 Octopus bimaculoides | reverse complement strand
AATAAGTCCTGGGGTCGATTTGCTCGACTAAAGGTGGTGCTCCAGCATGGCCGCAGTCAAATGACTGAAACAAGTAAAAGAGTATAAAAGAGTATACATATGTGCGTGTGTGTGTGCGTTTATGCATTTGTGTATATATATATATATGTGTGTGTGTGTGTGTGTGTATGTGTATCTATATATATATATGTATGTATGTATGTATGTATGCATGCATGTATGTATATGTATTTATGCATAACCCTATATCTGTGTCTGAGGGAGCATATATACAAATGTGTGTGTGTGGGGGGGCAGAGAAACTTGTTTTGATCAAGAACACTACGTATCTCCTGGTCCAGGAATTGAAACCACGATCTCGCAATCGTGAGCGCAACACGCTAACCATACGCACACACACACACACACACACACACACACACACACACAGAGTCGTGTTTGCGTGTGTGTGAGTGTATTTATATATATATATAT
>NC_069004.1:3135793-3138468 GCF_001194135.2 Octopus bimaculoides | reverse complement strand
ATATATATATATATATATATATATATATATATATGTTTTGATCTAAACTCAGTGGTTAAAAAATAAACATCAGAATTGCGCAAACAACTTCATAACATACCCACATATCCACACCGTTGAATACAAATAAATTCATATTAAAATACCAGTGCGTTCAGCACACAAAATTAATGTTTTAATGGATTGTGGCAGTGACTCCTTAAAACGGCCGTAGACTTTACGATGGTCATTATTCTCGATTCCTGACTTGAATTACCTCTTGCACATTACGATGGACATGATTCTGGATTCCTTTTACCATTAACACTTTCACTATGTTATATTTTTTTGATATTTTTTGTCGCCTTGCCATATATACATTCATATTTTCTTCATGTATTTTCTTTATATGCATCGTTCTATACAGGTTTTCCACACGGTTTTATATGTGTATAGATGTATATTCTTATGCCTTCGGGTTCCGTGTGCTGATAGTATGTATTTATCTATGTTCAACGGTGCGAATATATGGGGAGCATATACAGTTATTTGCCCAATTCTGATATTTATTTTTAACCGCTGAGTTTGTTTTGGCCTTGTTCTTTTTTTTTTTAAATTCAGCACTTCTATTTGCAGCCCTATATTTATTTTATTTTTCGGTTCCTATAAAGAGAAACGAAATTTAAAAATTATATATCTCATTTCTTATATATATATATATATATATATATATATATATATATATATTCTAATATAAAGATAAAATATTTTTCAAAAAAAGAATTTTATCAGTGACCAGCATATTAAAATACCTTGTAAGGTGACAATTATGAACAATTATAAACAAGGGCAAAAGAAAAAAATATTCTATGCCAATATGCTGAAAAAAAATAGACTTTATATCGTCTAACCACATATAATATTTGGATGGATCGTATAGTGGTGGATCGTATTTATTTATACAATATTTGTATAATATTAGTATGATATATGAAACTCAGTAACTAACACCTGTTACCTGCTACCAATGCACAGAAACAATTGTTTTGCTTTTGCGATTAAAACCGGTGTGTGTGTGGGAGTGCGTGTATAAGTGTTTGTGCGTGAGTGTGAGTGTGTGTGTGCGTGCTCGACTACGCAGAGATTTGAAATCAGAGTCAATATAACCATGAACGATTAGATAACTAAATATGTCATAATAAATTATCTTCTCAGACGTCCGATCAATTCCCTAATGTTTCTATGGTGGACAGCATGAATACTAATGAGAATATTACCAGCCGATGATATAATCAACTGTGCCAACTTCCTATAATGCAGTGGTTCTCAACCTTTTCCCGGCCACAGTTGAAGCTATTTTTGACGTAAGCTAATTAATAATAGCCCGCCAAAAAATGATAAATATTAAATACAATGTAATTACGACTAATCAACACTCAAAAAAATTTCGTGCATGTAAATGCAAAAGAAAAAATCATTAAAATAAAACTTCATTCTAAATTTAAATGTAGAAAAGGACTAATTAGTGTGAGCCCTGAGATTGGTGATGTTCCGCTAAAAATTCAATGTTAGGCTTAATGCTACCCAAACAGATACGAATATTTCCACGTGAAATGTCAAATCGGTTTCTTTCCGTCCGCAAAATGCGATTGTCAGTACTAAATCCAGTTTCGACAAGATATGATGTCGGGGAAATACAAAAAAGATTTTCGACATTTGTGACCACAAATTGCCAACATTCAGACTTGTGGATATCCGCTATCCACATAATTCCTACCGGGAATAAGACCGAACCTCAGCCAAACCAACATAATAATAATAATAATAATAATAATAATAATAATAATAATAATAATAATAATAATAATAATGATAATTATGATTTTTAATTATGGCACAAGGCCAGCAATTTCGGGGGAGGGTATAAATCGATTCAGCAACCCCAGTGTTCATTCAACCGGTGCTTATTTTATCGACCACGGATGCATGAAAGGTAAAGTCGACTGGGCAGCATTTGAACACAGAACATAAAGACGGACGAATTGCCGCAAAGCGTTTTGCTTGGCGTGCCGACGACTCTACCGGCTCACCACCTTAGTAGTAGTAGTAGTAGTAGTAGTAGTAGTAGTAGTAGTAGTAGTAGTAGTAGTAGTAGTAGTAGTAGTAGCATCAGCAGTAGTAATAGTAGTAGTAGTAGTAATTATCCACCGAAACCGCGCTGGTCTCTGGCTTTATCGCGCCTACCACACGAAGGGCCTGTTTAATCTTGGCTGACAGACTCCTAAATATGATCCCCCAATAAAATATTGGTGGTTATGTTACTTTATCTCAACTATTTCTTTATGAGTGTAATATCAGATAAAAATGTATATCAAAGCAGCACTAATGAGGCTAATTAACTTCTTTTGTTTAATTTTCTTCAGGAAATGTCTTCTTCGGAAAGTTTTAAATTTTCATTTTTCAAAGAACTTTTGAAAAGAACGCATGCTCAATCCACTTTTGATAATCATTTGCAAATTTCTTGGCCTGAAAATCATAGAAGTTTACAATATTGAAAGTAAAACTTTGGTTTACTGTTATTGTAAGAATTTTAAGGTGGAAGTTGGAGTTTAAGCTTACGGTTTAGAGCTAGGAATTACGATTTGGGATTATGTTTAAGTTTTCAGCATGTTTGTTGGTAGAAGACAGGAAGAAGA
>NC_069004.1:3134400-3135603 GCF_001194135.2 Octopus bimaculoides | reverse complement strand
ATCAGACCCAGTGAGGATTGCTCTGCATTTTACATTTGATGTAATGTTCACATTGCTTAAATAAATGGAGTCGCATGAAGCGATCGTACTGCATTAACTTTGGATATCCTTGTTGCTTATTTTGATTATATATATATATATATATATAATACAAATAATAAATGAGTATATGCATATATACGTACATGTATGTACATACCTACATCTACCTGTATATATAGATGCATATCTGGGTACAGGACGTTGCAAACAAAACGTAGACAAAACAATAATAAACGGAGTACAGAAAACACATAGGCCACATAGAGAACATTTCCTTCATCTGCTGCCACCATTCTAGCACTGGCGTTTCGGTGTGTGTATATGTGTGCATGCCCGTGTGCGTGGGCGCGTGGTCATGTGTATATCTTATACATATATTATGCAAACGTACTTAATTTCGAGGCATTTCTATCTATTGTATGGCAAAGCTTCATTAGCAATAATAATGTAAAGCTGGCCACGTGCCGGGCAATCATTTTTTCCGCGTACAAAACAGACGAAGAATAAGTAGAAAACATGTCTGATATTGAATTCGAAGACAATAAGGTACCTTTTGCTTCAGGTGGAGTAATTTTTGTACCAAATAAAGCAGAAGAAAGAGTTTAATTACGATATCGGCTATATTTTCTTGGAATTATTAACTTCCTCATTATTTGCATCAAAGAATAGTATCAGTCTCTGAAGGGGGATAAAACTTGCAGAAGAGGAATCGTTATGGTAACAGTTTAGAATCCCATTTCTGAATTTCGGAGTCACTACGACGAAAGAATCAATCCATTTCTTCGGAATTATATGATTTAGCAGTATCCAGTTCATTGTAATGTCGTATCATCTTAGAAACAGCAAATGGTCTCTAAAATTTTCTTTGAATATTTTTTTTAATAATTCATTCACCAAACTCGATTCCTTTCTTGATGTTCCTTCTGATATTCTTCAACCACTGTTCTTCATTCATTTTATTTCATCGCACCCCTCTCTCTCTCTCTCTCTCTCTCTCTCTCTCTCTCTCTCATTTACATTAAATTGTTCATCGGTTATGTTCTCTCTTCACATTTTCGTATCTTGATTTTCTCTTTGATCCAGTTCGGGCTCAGTTATTTGGTCTCTTATTCTTTAGCATTATATATATATATATATATATATATATATATGTATATATAT
>NC_069004.1:3129596-3134251 GCF_001194135.2 Octopus bimaculoides | reverse complement strand
TATATGTTTATATATTGCCTTTTTGTTTAAAACTTTCTTTTATTTCCAGAATCAGTTCGTTTCTAACCTGTTACTTGTGCCATCTCACTCCTTGTCTTCTCGCTTTAAATCTTTATCTCGTTTCATTATCTTGACTTTCATTTCAGTGCTATTTAAATGTGAGAAAAGAACAAAGTTTTTGTTGTGTCTTGAGAATGTCATTATGGCAATAATAAATACAAGCACTGGTTCCATTACATCTCTTTTACTATTATTTATTAGTCAACTAATTCCCCATTTAACCAATTGTTTGATTAATTGTTCGGGCAGTCAATCAGTCACCTAGGTTCGTCAAAGTCCATTCGACTATTTAAGACGTTGTCAATGATGCATATCTAGCCATTTCATGGTTAGACGAAGTATATCGAGCGTTGATTCCTTGCAGAAACTTGTTAACTTATATGACACCTCTTGAATTTCTTATGGATGAAGATTATTCTTAATGGGATAACTTATAAAAATCATCTTTTCTCTTTGGCAGATTTATATCTAGAATTTAACGAAATACAAAACTGCTTGAGAGGCAAAAATGTTATCACGTAATTATTCAAGCCCGAAGAATTCAAATAAGATTCCAGGCTAAAACGTGTCTATTTAAGTATTCATTGTGATGCAGAAATTACTGTTATTTTTAAAATTTACGGCAGATGGAAGATAGAAAAAAGGGAAAATTTTGAAATAGTGATCTAACAATATGTGTAAATCACACCAGGAAATTAAAAGAAGACCAGGAAATACGTATCGAGTAACTGGAAAAAATATACGTATCTGACTGGATTGTTACATCGTTTAACGAGGAAATAGCAAAAGGCAGGCATTGAATCAAAGATGCAAGATGAGCTTACTGACACGTGTAGGGATCTTGATGCCAAATTCTTATTAGGGTCGGTTTCTTATGGGGGTCAGTTTCCCGGTTTCCTTAGCGCATATATTCTCATCCCCCGTGGACAGGACGTTGGTCCTTTACAGGATTACTCATTTTCGCCAGCTGAGTAGACTGGAGCAATTTGAAATGAAATGTTTTACTCAAGCGCACAATGCGCCGCCCAGTCCAGGACTCGAAACCACAATTTTACAACCACGTGTTCAACACCCTAACCATTAAACCATGCATTACCACTGAATTCAAGTGATTTTTGGAGCAATATAAATACCACAAATATATAACCCTAAGCAACAGTTCAAGCGATTTTACTAACATTTTCAAGTTCATGGATAGCTGAAGCCGGTTTTAGCCTTCGAGTTCACTCTCAACGAAGGAGAAAAACAATGACACTGAAGGAGCAAGGCTGAAACTCGCTAATTACCAGCCAAATATCAACGCAGTAATTAATATTCACTAAACACATATTTCACGTTAAATAATCCGGCTAAATCAATAAAATATGATCGAATTTTTTTTATTGTTCTTTACCAATTTCGTTTACTATTTTCATTAAACTTCTTTAAATATTTATTAATAAAAATGTACCGACTCAAAAGAACGTAAATAAATAATTGTCTTTAAACCAAGAATGATTTTTTTTTTATTAATTACACTTTTTTAATTTTATTTTAGAAATTTAAATCATGTAGCGGGGTTAGGGTAGGGGTCGATAGGTAACCAACAATTTTATGAAAGGGTCAGATATATGATGTTTGCCGATGTCTTGTCTAGAGTAACGTATAAATTAGAATAATCATTTAAAAAAATATTTTATTAAATATTTTCCAGAATGAATAATCCAATTTCAGACATTTTGAAAGGTGAAATCAAATTCAGAATGGAAACTATTCAGCAAAAAACATGAAACGATTAAATAATATAAATGAAAAATATCTCTTCGAAGGAAGAACATATCAGAGTCCGTATAAGGATTGGGCCTTAAATAACATTAAAAAGGAAACACAGGTAATACACAGGTAATAACATTATGAAAACAATAAGAAAATCTGTATTATTTTGAAAACAGATGCAACTCAAATTTATGATAATGCCCGTGCACACTCACACAGGCACACACATACACACACACACACGCACATACACACACACGCACATGCACATACACACACACACACACACACACACACACTTGTATATTATGATGCCGCTTAATCATAATGGTACACCAATAACCAGTCGTTAAAATTCATTACACTTAATATAATATGTTAATATTATCCGCAATCAATTTACGGCATGACTGGATAAGCTTTCTCCATATTGGTCGCTTTCTCACTTGAGTTTGCAATTTATTATGATCAATTCCTTCCAACTTCATATTCCGTTATGCAGTATCTTTGAATCTCAGTCTAGGTCCTCCCCGGTTTCTTTCCCCCCTGCATGGTTGGGAGTATAAGGTTTGTCTGTGACGTCTGTTTGTTGTTGAGCATCCCGTGTACCTGATGTAATTCCTATCAATGAGGAATCCAGGCAGAACAGAACGTTGTAGGATCTCTTCGTTACTGAAATTGTAAAAGAGAGTGATATTCATAATTCGTCGCAGCTGCCTCATTATTTATATATGAAACTTGTCTACTTAAACTTTATAGACTGCCAAGTTTTCAGCTCCATGCAGCATGAAAGGAAGCGCTATGCCCTGGTGTACCTAATATTTCACACATATTCTTGATATATTATTATACGTCACAATATCACTAATGTCTGGTGGCGATGAGGTGTCAATTTTTCGAAGCTCACCGCTCCAGACTCTTCCATAAACAGGAAGAATAGTCCATAACATGTTATCTAATAATTGGTCATATATTTAACAATTTCGTTAGCCTACACCTGTCTCTGCTACTTTAAAATGTGCACACTGAGTTAAGTGTGATGTTTTGTAGCTTCTAGAGAGCCATTTCAATGACAGTTTTATATATATTAGCTTCTCTCAGTCAGTATATATATTTGCCATACGTATCGATAGCTGGTTTAGCGAAATGCCAAATCGTATAGTATATATATAAACGTTAACACGCCAGGGAAAACGCTTAACGGCATTTTGCCCGTCATTATATTCTGAGTTCAAATTCCGCTGCGGTCGGCTTTGCTTTTCATCCCTTTTGGGGTCGATAAAATAGGTACCAGTTGAGCATTGGGGTCGATGTAATCGACTTGACCCCAAAATTGCTGGCCTTGTGCGCCAAAAATTGAAACCAATAATAAGAATGTCAATAATTATAGTTAGGAAATAATGATGAAGTATAATGGACAAAAATGATATTTATTTAATAAGTACATTGAGAAATGCGGGAGAGAGTTTAATGATATTCTTTCACTTAATTGAAGAAGTTTAAACAAGGTATAAGGCGCGTGTCATTGATTTAAGGAACGCAGTAAATATCGATGTCCAAAATGCAGTGAAAGAAAGTAATGATGAGGTATGGTTTAATGTGAGGAGTAGATGTGTGTCATTTTCTAATAAAAATGGAAGCAAATTAATTGCCACAGTAGCAACGCTGATAGGCACAGCAAGACATTGGTTAGTCTAAAATGTAATGATGGACATTTGGATAGTGAGAACATGGGAAAACCCTGTAGTAACAACACCTTAAACAATGGGTCTCACTCACATCATAGTAGGGATAATTGAATTGCTGATAGAAAATTGGTTGTTTTGAAGATTAAGTATGTTACGAATGTTCTGGATATTTTCCTTATGGAGGACTTCCATGGGGCTTTCATGAAGTGGTCGGAATTCTACAAGTGCACTGATGTCAGTGGATCGTTTGAATAAGTGTGAAAAACTCTAAACATGAAACCATTGGTCGCCTTGTTAACATACTAATAAAGAATATTTACCACGTATATATAAATATCGAAACAGAGACGTTGTTTGTACATGATCTCGTATATTTTAAAATCAATTTGGTGGGTAGTTAGTCTTTTTTTTTTACTTTTTGAATAAAGTTCAAATTATATTTTGAGGTAATAAATATTTTTCTTTTGAAAATTAGCATTCATTTCATCAGTGTAACTGAGCGCCAAGAAATATGCTAAATCGGGTAAATGAATTATTGAATATATTTCCATATACTCTGATATTTCCCATAGACTCTGATATCTTTCCCATCACGCTTAACACGGAGAAGATGTAGACGGGAGGGGAGAGGAAGAAAGAGAGAAAGAGAAGAAGAAAATTATTGACAGGTGCAAATGAGAGAGTAATTTTTGAAGAACTTATACAAATGAAAATTTTTTTTGTATTTAATTTATTTTAAGGTAATAATTTTTTTCCTTTTGAAAATTAGCATTCGTTTCATTATTTTGTATAAGCAGCAACAAATCTGTTGCTGGTGTATGGGATTATCTTAGGTTTCCTGTACATAAAGTGTGTAGCTTTATGGCATATCGTCAGATCCCGATAATCTGTTGGCCTATGACCTCTTAAAAATATGGACGGGGAAATATCTCACTACTCAAAGGTAAGAATTGGGGATTATCTCACTTTGCTTTTGGCTATCGACTTCCGGCTGTGCTGGACTCCAACGATACGCCATAAAGCTAAACTCTTTAAGGACGGGAAACCTATGGTAATCCCACAAACCGGCCTTCCCCATCTTAGATTGTGCTTCCTTCGGATTTATGTTTTCTACAAACGAAATATATATATATATATATATGTGTATATATA
>NC_069004.1:3127780-3129586 GCF_001194135.2 Octopus bimaculoides | reverse complement strand
ATATATATATATATATATATATTGAAATGTGTACGTAGGTTGGAGCTAGACAGATATATTCTACTTTACTTGTATGTCTGTATATTATATTATTATATTTTATTTAACTTTATCATAATGCATTATCTACTATTGTTTCTTATGAACATAATGTTTGCAAGAAGTGTATATATCTGCATATACAACTAGATATATACATGTATATTTTGTAATTTTGATTTTGCTCTTTTATTTCTGTCTTTAGAAAATGTAAGTGTGCATAAAAGAAGTGGATAGGAGTGCATGTATAAAGATATGCGTATATATTTCATTTTTACCTTATCATACTATTTCTTTCTTGGCTCTACTGTAGTAAGGATGTACATAAGAAGTATATATATATATGATGTTTGATAATGATTACACATCTCAAACGTCTCACTAATGTACTACAGGTGTAAAACGTGTCAAAACAATTGTAATGAATTTACATACAGGATGTCATTCATTTCATTTTCTATCATTTATCTCTATACATATACATACACACACGCATATAAATTCATGCATACATACACACACACACACACACACACACACACACACACACATATATATATATATATATATATATATATATATATATATATATATATATATATATATCCTGTAAATAATAATAAATGCATTTTTATTTAAGCTTAAAGCTTATGGCGATCACCGTGCAATGACAAAGGAAAATAGTCTAATAAAGGGGCATATAAGCCCTCGACAGAAAAAAAGAAGGCTTTCCTATCCGCGTGGGAGTCGAACTCACATCCCTTTAACGTGACCAAGTGTCGAAAGCATATATATATATATATATATATATATAGCAATCTAGGGGAATATACTAACCAAATAAAATCAGGCTATATTACCCATAATTCCGTGAGAATTTTCTATGCATATATCAATATATTAACTTTCACTAACTGTATATTCTGTCATCCCCCGTTTACAATAAAGCTTTGACTGACATTGTCCAAACACAAACGGGTATATCGTTTGCGGGGTATGTTTAACTGTTAACCATTATGTCAATATCTCACCGACCACATCAAACGCATTTATATCCTTGAATAGGTGGGGAATATAAACGTACAACTTCTATGATATCCACTTTTGTTTGGACAAGAATCTTTACCGAAAAAATTTGCGATATTGCTTTTTTGGAAGCAGAGGCGTGTGGTACAGAAGAAGTTGATATTACATGCATAAAAATATATATCACACTGTGGGAGTTTATATTATTTATTATGATGACTGAGAAAAGCTTATTATATTTATAAGACTTATAATAGCAAACGAGAACTACAATATCCATGGAAGTGAAAAATATAAGCTACACTGGTTTCAAAGCAGAAAAGTGTTCACCATTCGATAAATATAGATCGATAAAATAAATATCAGACAGAAGTATTATCTGGAATTGATTCGATCGAACTAAATCACTTTAATACGATACCTCAAAATGGCCGCAGTCCAATGAATGAATCTTGTAAATGAATAAAGAAGCCAATTAGTTTGTTTTATAGATGTTTAACTGCTGTTTCTAAATAATCGAACAGCAGCACAAAAGCTCCCTCTCTCTCTCTCTCTCTCTCTCTCTCTTTCACGTAAATGTAATGTTTTTTAGGTATTTTGGATTCTTACATTCCAAGTTCAAATCTCGCTAAGCTCAATTTTGTCTTTCCACATCTCTTAGTCGATTAAATAAAATACCAGTCAAGTAACAGGGTCGAGGGCATCTTGGAGTCAATCAAATATCAAATAGGGACTAGAGTT
>NC_069004.1:3124852-3126874 GCF_001194135.2 Octopus bimaculoides | reverse complement strand
ATATATATATATATACATATATACGTATATATAATACATTGATTATAAGTATATATGGTGTATCCTCGGCTTTGCTTATTTATCACACTCATTTACAACGTCTATGATTTGTTGATGCTATCGTTGTGATATTGTTATTGCTGTAGTCGTTTTTTTTTTCTGATTGCAGCAATCAAGCTGTTTATCATGTTACGGTTTAAAATTTTACGATTAAAATTTTAAACAGGATATAATCTAAAATACTTAAACGGCAGACAATGACAAAAGCCAGGCTTCTAACATCAACTTCCGTCCTCTTAGTACGCAGAACAAATGTAACATTTTCCATGCCACACACCGCTAGTGGGTTGGAACGATCTATTTTGAGATGCACTGTATTAAAGATGGCGCTATCATATATTCATTAATAGCGATCACAAAGCTTTAATGCCGATCAAATGTGCCCTTATTATATGCCAGGGGTCTTTATATTTTTCTCTTTCGCACGCAAGTAATGTTAAAACTACCTCAATTTAAATCCTATAAATACATACTGCTTCCTATTTAATATTCAAATTTATTTCTTGATAGCAACCCATGTTTCTACAATTTGATAACATCATAATTATTCAAATTCAGACTATCTCTCTAAACTCTCATTCAAATCCATTATTCTGATTTACAGGACAATCTTCTTCCTGTCGAGGCGCATCAAATTTCTTAATAGAACAACAGTATGCTTTCCACTCAAGTTAATATTTTCTCACGACCTTAGAGTCATAGGCAAACAAACATCTCACTTCATAAATTACTGCGATGGCTTATTTCATATGATTAATTTAAACTTTATAAGGTTTTTGCATTATTTTAACATACCATTTTATTATTAATTTTATTTTTTCTTAATATTTTCATTTGTGTTGTTGCTTCAATCGATCAAGTAGATATCTGGTAAAATATACTGTATGATCTTAATTATAATAAAAAAAAGTTTTTCTCCGTCATCCTCATTACTTCTCTGAAGTGTTGTGCTCAAGAACACAAGGCGTCAGCTGGTTTAGGAATTGAAACCACAATCTTAGGATCATGAGTCCAACACCTTAACTACTAAGCCACGCGCCTCCACAATATTCGGTCTTAACTTTAAATTCATTATAAAACATAATCATTTATAAGCTTTACTTAGACCAGTCAAAAGTCTCTCTCCTAACATAAATATAGCAGGCTGCTGAAAATATACAAATGCGCCTTTAAAATTACAAGATTTCCCATTTAGATTCGACCCTTTCAACCTCATACTCGTCTACGTCAACCTCATACTCGTCTACGTCAACCTCAAATTCGTCACCGTCAGATTAAATTCCCTTATTGTTTGTATCTATTACGTTGTCATCCATCGCGATTTCCCTATCGTCAACTTTAATTCCGTCATAGTTCAGTTGACTACCGTTACTGTAGGATAGAGCGAATCTAATTTTTTTTAAGAACAGACATTTACATCAGTAATTATTTGTCACAGAATTGTAAAAGTATTTATATATTAAAAAGTTTTGTAATGGATAACAAGTTTTGCATAATAAAATTCCTTTCTTAATTACAATCATTTTTCTTGCCGACAGTTTTGATTCGTTACTGTCTATCTCGATTTCGTTATCGTCAAATAAGATGTCGTCAGCAAAGGATGGTATGAATTTTATTGCATTCTTTATTATGAACAGACAATAACATCAGTGATTATTTGTCGCAGAATTGTACATGAATGTAAACATTAAAAAGTTTGAACAATAGAATTTGTCGCACCTTACATTAATGTAAATAGACATAGATCTAGTACATTCGATGTAAAACTACATACTATTCTTTGTACATATGCAACACATCACAGAGGAAAATAAACAGAAGTGTAAGCTTTTATCCATTATTCTCTTAAGATTATCGGTAATCGAAGTCAGTCCAGTGTCGATATATTTATAAATATAAACACACACACGCGTGCACACACACACACACACACACACATATATATATATATATATATATATA
>NC_069004.1:3123059-3124842 GCF_001194135.2 Octopus bimaculoides | reverse complement strand
TATATGTTTACGTAAATAAACATAATACATAGATACATATAGGAGCACTCCGTCGGTTACGACAACGAAGGTGCCAGCTGATACGATCAACGAAACAACTTGCTCGCGAAATTACCGTGCAAGTGGCTGAGCACTCCACAGACACGTGTACCCCTAATGTAGTTCTCAGGGAGATTCAGCGTGACACAGAGTGTGACAAGGCTGGTCCTTTGAATTACAGGCATCGGTCTCTTTTACCGAAGCACAAAGATTACAGGGACACCAAGAGCAATTTTCAAGCGGTGCAGTTGGAACAAATACAGGCACAAAGACACCCACAAACACACACACGCACACACACATATTCGACGGGTTTCTTTCAGTTTTCCACAAGGCTTTGGTCGGCCCGTGGCTATACTAGAAGACACTCGGCCAAGGTGCCACGCAATGAGATTGAACTCCGAACCATGCATTTGGGTGGCAAGCTTCTTACCACACAGCCACGCCTATTCTCAAAGTAGGTTAATGAAGACAATGGAATAGGGCTGTAGAAAGAGGGAGGGAGGGTGGTGTGTGCTGCTGTGAATAAATATATTTTAATGAAAAATTCGATAAAGCTATATAGACAGACAGACAGTCACAAAGACAGAAAGCTACTTCTTAATTAACTGAAATTATGAAGCTTTCCTTAACAGAAATTATGTATTAAAGATTAATATATCTAGAAAATGTTTATACATTCAAATTATAATATATTTTTATCAGAATGAGGTTTTCCACTTTTCCATAATTGAACATGCTTCAGTCACAGAGCTAAGCTTCGTTCCTTGCAGCATATTATTCACTTTCTCTCTCTCTCTCCCCTTTCTGTCATTTTGTCTCTGTCTTTACGGCTCTATCCAATTATTTCCTTAAAATACTTTTATTTACTGCAGCATATACCACTCTTCTTCTTTTTATTGCACTATTCAATTATTTTCCATTAAAATAAATAATAACATTTTTCTTTGACCTATTTTGAAATTATTTGTGGAAATATTTACATTACATCTATTTTTCATATCAAACTCATCTTAAAGTTGTATTTCCTTACAGGCAAATGCACTCCTTAAAACAATGAAAGCTTTGTATCGTTTTCTTTGTCTAAGTCGATATTGTACTTTTTTTCGGTTCACGTTTGTTTTTGTTTCATTGTCTTCCATCGTTCAGACATTTTGTTCTTGCAATTTAAAACATTTTATCATTCACAGATCATTGTCATTTTTCAATTTGTTTCCGTGCAACAATGTCTTCCTTTCTTCCTTCCTTCCTTACTTCTTTCCTTCCTTTCTCTTTTTTTTTTATCTCCTTCACTCGCTCGCCCGCTCTCTACCACCACTTTTCATAAAAATATAAGCATGCAGACACAGACACACAGATACATACACACTAACTCACTCACACACACACACGCAGACACGCAAGCAAACACATTCACGCGCACACGCACGTAAGCACGCGCATGCAATTTCGTAACTCAGCTCTGTGGAGTTACTAGATATAACGTGTATGTAAACAGATTGGCTACATGCTTTTCTGGGATTGGTCACATGATGGAGACACCTCTGATCAGAGCGAAGTAACGGTCGAAATTCGTTTAAGGTTGTTTATCATTTTCAATCTACAGAGAAATAGTCAAGTTTAACATATAGATAAGTTTTACACACACACACACACACACACACACGCACACATACGTATGTATGTATAAATGTATAGATTATGTGTGTGTATATACGTAAATATATGTACATGTATATATGTA
>NC_069004.1:3119645-3122560 GCF_001194135.2 Octopus bimaculoides | reverse complement strand
CAAACACACATGTAAGTGCGCACATACACACACACATTCGTATATTGTCAAAAACGACTCAAAGGTACTGGTATCAAACTGATTTCAGATCAAGGAAGGAACGTCTTTGCATAACGTGAATTGCATCTATTTCCAGAATACATGCTTATAAATTTAATTGGAGGTACAGCTGCAGAATAAGTGTTTTTCAAATAGCCTGCTCGTAAAATAGTGAAAGAAAAACGGTGGAAGAGAATATACATTACAAACATATAGATGAATCTTACTACACATTAACGCACATACAAATATACTCGTACATGCATGCACAGATGCAGACACATACACACAGACACAGAAACAAACACATGCATACATACATATATACATACATACGTACATACATATGCTAGCAGTAAAACCCGTCGTTGATTGGGTAATTACTTTTACTGTTTATCGGGAGCCAGAGTGAAAGTATAATTATACGTATAATTTACTCCTCCTGTATGTGTGTATTTTTAGAAGAGAAAGCCATGAAATAGTGTTTGTTTATGATATGACAATAATAAGTGAGTTGTATATATATTATACTGTATAATATATATATATTATATATGCATGTGTGTACACGCATGCGCATAGACATATATTCTTAAGGTGTAAGCAAAAAGCTGTGTATTGTTTTCATTGATTTGAAAGCAAGGCGTAGAGATCAAGTTTGTTTCTTTTCAATGTACTTCTCTTGATACTTGTGTCACATTCATGACATCCGACCGATAGAAAATAACGAAAATATTTACAGTTTTACATTGAAAACTACATCTCATATTTCTTCAGGCAATATATGTGTATCTTTATTCCAGCCAAGAGAACTGCTTACCTACACGGCCCCGACATTTTCCTACCATATTTACACATCTAATATTTTTTTCCCGATGATTTGTTTGAGTTCAAAAGGTAGAGATTCTTTCCATTCTTTGAAATACAACTTTTGTTAATGTGTGAATGTGTTCATACTTGTCACAAACGTTCTGTGTTGTGTTCATCGGATCAGCTGAAACCCTCACCGTCGTAAGCGACGGAGTGCTACGAATCGATTATATAATATTTTATTCGTTCATGTTTATATTATTGTAGATGATATTATGATTTAGATACCCAAGTTTCTTCTAATCATTATCGAAAATTCTTATGTCATACCTTAACCATTAATTGGAGATGTATAATACTCCTCTATTTTTGAATCCAAAAAGTTTAAAATTTCAATTTAATTAATCGCTTATCATTATTTCATTATTGCTCATTTAATTTTTAACTTTTTCTTGTATTCTTCTCTAATTTAAACCATTTTTGTTAAACTGAAATTACATAGCTATTCTCTTACCAAAATTTCGATATTCCTCACGGGATAATGTTGATTGTGAAGGCAACTATAATTATCAAATAGACATTCGTCTATTGATTTCGTAACTTGAGAATTATTATTTATTTTATTTCACCTCTATTCCATTTCCCTTCTTTTCTCTATTTCTTCATTTTTCTTATCTTTTCTCAAAACCTACTAAATTTAATTACTTCGCCATGTCTCTATTTCATTCCAAATACAACTGTTTTCTATCGCGCTCTCTCTTTCTCCCATTTCTCCACCTTTCCCGCTTTCCTCTTTCCTCTCTCTCTCTCTCTCTCTGCCTACTTTTTCCCCATCACTCTCTTCCTCGTTCTCTCGCTACTATCCTTACTATAGCACACACACACGCACACGCGTACACATACATACATACGCAGGCTGCGCGCGCGCGTTTTGCTCTTTTTCAAATTCTTGACAAACCCCCAAGGAATTCAAAGGTTACTACCAGCCAGTCAATCGATAGACCAAATTCACAACTGATCTCTCTCAGTTTCGTACTCACTCCTTGCTTTATAACATAATCACACGCTCACATACATACATATATACAAAATATACATAATCCCCATCCACACACACACACACAAGTATGCATATAAGTGTGTGTGTATGTATGCATATTCCTCATGAGAATGTTATTGCATTGTCCTAGCGTAAATGAGAAAGTGTCTTCTAGAAGCCCATATTATATATATGTAGTTGAAATTTACAGAGAAACAAAAGACGAAGACAGGTGTATGAACAACAAGCAAGTGTATTAGTTTGACGCTCGCGAAAGTGAGAAAGTATTTTACGTTTCGAGCCTACGCTCTTCAGCAGAAAAGAATAAGATAAAATAAACAGAAAGAGAATTATAAATTTGCGGATTATAAGAAATGACACGTGCATAAGTAAAATACATACACATACGTAAACAACAGCAGTAGATAAACTATTAAGCAAAATAAGCAGACGCTTTGGGCTTCAGAGGAGGCGGGACATCACAGAAATGGTAAATGGTTTACAACACAAAAGAAATCACTTTAAACTTGCTAAAATAATATTAGATGTGTTCATGGTGTCATAGTGAGGATATGATCAAAGACTTTGCAATTATGAAAAACAGGAGAAAACTCTTCGAAAATAAATAAACTGAGAGGATAAAAAATAAACATTATTTCCCATCATAATATCAGTTATGTTTTATTTTGAAAAATAAAAATCTTTTTTACGGTCTATTATTTCTTATATTTTGAATTACAATTAAATATGGCGGCATCAAAATCTTTTAAGTGCTTAGGGCTGCTATGAGTCTTAATCCGGCCCGGATAAATAAATGCACACAAAGCATACTTATAATGGGTTTCTGCACATTTTTGTATAATGAACCGATCGATCACAATGAACCGATCGATCACAATGAACCGATCGATCACAATGAACCGATCGATCACAATGAACCGATCGATCATAATGAACCGATCGATCACAATGAACCGATCGATCACAATGAACCGATCGATCACAATGAACCGATCGATCATAATGA
>NC_069004.1:3118756-3119583 GCF_001194135.2 Octopus bimaculoides | reverse complement strand
AATGAACCGATCGATCACAATGAACCGATCGATCACAATGAACCGATCGATCACAATGAACCGATCGATCACAGCTTGAGATCGTAGGGAAGTCGAAACTTCAACCACTTCTAACCGTGCTTATTTATAGACATGTCAATGGAAGCAGATAAGCACGTCAATGGAAGTAGATAAAAAAAACAACAAAAAACAAACAAACACACATTCTTTTCAACTACTTCTAAAATATAAAATGAATAAACTTACAACCATAGCATTAAACTGATAAAAGTGGGCAAGCTCCTTGAACACAGAATATTTACCAAAAAAAAAAAAAAAAAAAAAAAACAGAAAAAAAAAAACGAAGACCATACAAAGTTCATAAAAGATTATATTTTATGTTTCTATATAATGAAAGTCTAACATCGGAAAGTATCTTGGTCATAGATTCCAGGCTGTCACTGTTAGGTTTCTTAGCAAAAAATCGCAGAAATACTATTAATTGACAATATACCTCGAGTAGCACAATATGCGTCATCATAATATGTTATTTTGTTGATGGGATCTTTCTTTCGCTTCTTCGTTCTTCCTTTCTTCTTGTCTTTCATTCTTCCTTTCTTTCTGTCCTTCTTTCTTTCGTTCTTTCACTTTCTGTCTTCTCTCTGTCACTGATCTCTGCTTCTTTTTCCTCTTTTATTTTTCTCTTCTCTGTCAATCTCACACCTCTCGGGTTTCCACACTCACCAGTGCATGCACACAAACGCCAATGCGCGCAAATGCATACAGACGTATGAACATACACGCGTATATCGACACAGATATACACATATATATATATATATATATAT
>NC_069004.1:3115350-3117042 GCF_001194135.2 Octopus bimaculoides | reverse complement strand
TATATATATATATATATATATATATATATATATATCATTTACGCACTGAGAGACGCAGTACACATACACTTCATTGGTAATGTGATTTCCTGCATTTAAATTCATAAGATAATCGTTCATATTTTCTTACACACATACACATATATACACATACATAAACACAGATGCACACACATATACGATAAATAGGTAGATATTAAAACAAGAAGAAAATACGTTGAGAACTTTCTCATGGATAAAAGAAAGATATTATTTGCTTCTCTTTCAAATACGCTACCGGTGTAAAACCGTAGGCATATTATGTCTAAGACGCAATTAACTTCTTTTAATCATGACAGAGCTCTTAAAACTTTCTCTCCTTCTCTCCCTCCCGCTCTCTCTGTCTCTGTCTCTGTCTCTGTCTCTCTGTCTCTCTCTATGTTTCTCGCACACATATGTATATAAATGAATAAATAAATGAATATATATATATAAAATATTGTTCGCGAACTTTGATACCGTGACGAAGTTTCCTTTTATTTCTACCAAGAGAACATTCTAACTTATTCTTATGCTGTTGTTTTCACTTAAATTGTTTGTGGTTACCTGCCTTCTTCGTATGTTTCCGGTGCCGATTTTATTATTATTGTTTTGTCCATTATTAGAATTATTGTTGCTGTTCATTTTTTATTGCCATAACAACACGCACTCGAATGCTTTGCGCGTTTTGTTTACTCGAATATCAAGACATATTCGCATTGTTAATATCTATTATTTGCCTCTTGGTAAACAAACCAAGAGCCCAGTTGGATAGTCAGCTCTATTGTTGCCGCTTTTTTGGACAAAAATTTGAATATAATTCTGAAAAATATTGGTCTTTTTTTTTTTTTGTTTAGGAAAACGTTAAAGTTGATTATTAAAGCCTTCCGACTGGATGTGAAATAGGGGGTGATTTTAAAAGGAAAAGGGCACTTACATTTGCGTGACTTCCCTTCGAAACGGTCAATGAAGAAAGGAAGAATTTTCGCCCTCTCGAAAGTACAATGATTATAGAAGCTGCTACCACTGCTATTGCGACAAGCGGAAACAACAGTAGCAGCAACAGCAGTAACAACAACAAAAACAACTACTACTACTACTACTACTACTACTACATGTCAGACAAAAAGAACAGCAACAGCAATCCGTCAACAGTTCGTGGTATCGACAACAGAAACATAGGACTGGATTGAGAGTCATAGAGGCGAGAAGAACTTAAAAGATTTTGGTTCCCCAAAATATGTTTTTCAAAATATAAACAATAATAAACCATGAAATAAATCTTTATTTCTGAGAATGAAGCAAAACTAACAGTAAGATGGAAAATAATGTTTGTTTTATTTTTATTTACTTTCACTTTATAATTGAAAAGTTTTCCCTTATTCCTTTTATTGCAAAGTCTTTGATAATATCTTCAAAATTAATCTTACGTAGCACATTTGCTTTTACACTTGATAGAGATAAGGCATTCCGAAAATTATTTTAACAAGTTTGAAGTGATTTCTTTTTTCTATTTTTTTTTTTTTTGTGCCGTAGATCATTTACCATTTTTGTGGTGTCCCCCCACTTTCATTGATGCTCTAAGCATGTGTGCTTATTTGGTTTAATGTTTAATCCAGCGCTGCAGGAGCATCATCAGCAGCATAAATAACAAAAGAAAAAGCGATGTTGAAA
>NC_069004.1:3113166-3115338 GCF_001194135.2 Octopus bimaculoides | reverse complement strand
TACTACTGTCACCACCACCACCACAGTAGTTAGCACTGAGAGCAACAAGAATAGCAAAGCAAGCAAAGCAGTGAATGAAACAAGGATATCACCTCCATCACCACTAGCAACACCACTGCTACAACAACCAGCCAGCACTGCTAATTCAGTAAAAATATCAGTACTGCTCATTCTAACACTGCCAACACAACCACTACAATTACCAACGTGACTGTCCAAAACAGTGGTGGCAGCACCAGTACCATAAAGTTTAAATATCAATCCGAGGAGCGGCCATGAATATCGTCTAGGTTTCTATGGCCGACAAACGTAATTTTAAAAAAGTGCTGAACATCTGGTGAAAATATGTCAACGAAGAGCTACATTGAAAATGCCCCAAAAATTTATGGGGGGAAAGAGTGTGAGGCGGTCAAAGATTAGCTGGTGTTTGTCGGTCCAAAACTGACGTCTGGAGATAGCCACACAAGCCACAGAGGACAAGCCCGACAATTCGGCGCCGTCAATGTGAAAATTCTCAATGAGACTTTATAGTAAAACATTTCATTGTCTTCTGTAGGAGTGACAAATTCTTCTTCATTCCTAGTTATCTACGAAGACGGTTAGCGTGTCTGAAGATATTCGGTGTGCCACCAGAGCTGGACATCTGATGGGTTGTGGCATGCATCGTTCTGGAGGGACCTGACTCTCTTGGACGTTAAAAAAATATAGGCAGGATAATTGGACTGGAATTGAACTGAAGCTCCTATTAGAGATGATGCTCCCCCACCACTTCTGCTCGTGATTAGAGATGCACATATCGTCAGCCACTAAGGGACATGCTCAACTGGTTAAGGTCAAACAACTGACAAGTAAATCTGTGGTTTGCTGTAATCTACTTACAACCCTTCCCAAAAAATTTCAGATCTTTTGCCTATAGTAGAAGGGATTATTATTAATATTAATATTATTTTTGGCTTCAGTTCCACCGTACGTACAAATGTAAAATCTTCGTTAAGTATCTTATCATTTCAGTGTAAGTAGACAAGGTTATAATTTTGTGAAGTGTCTCTTTACACGCTCCCTTCAACCTGCATTCTTAACATATCTTTTTATTTCCCCTTCTCTGTTATAATGGCGGTTTTTAATTCTTTGATATTTACTCGCTTGCTTTTCTTCTGATCCTGTTTTATCTCCGCCATAAAATCAAAAAGCATTGCCCTGTTTTCTACAAGTTTTATGTTCCAACATTAAGGTTGTTTGAACACGTCATTTCATTTCGTATCGATGTTGCAGGCATGTTCATAACGTTATTATTATTTTTTTATTTTGTTACTTATGTTCATTAGTATTTGCACTATTTATGATTGTTGCTTTTATATAGTATGTTGTATTTATACAATATTTTTCTTTTCTTCCTATATTATTTTCCTTCTCCAAAGTACTTTCGACGTGTTAACGGACGCCTTAATCGTGGCACTCTGCCATCTGGCTGTCTTCAAAGCAAATAACACCGGGAGTTGTTGCTCTTCATAAGAATATTATCGTAGTCACCCTAAAAACTAAATTATCGTCGAAAAGATCCGTTCGGAATTCTCTGCTGTAATCATAAGCTCAAAGAAACCTGGCTGACACAAGAATCATCCGATTGAATCAAAACCAGCACTTGACTTGGAATTTAGCCTATCGTATCGAGATTGATGAAAAAAAAGATAACCTCACTATAATTTCGAATTAGAACGCAATGAGCAGGAATATGATACTGGAGGGAACTGTTGGCAAATGCTCTAACGAGACTGCCAATTCGCTGCCTGATATATTAACCTGTTCGCACTGTGCGATTTTCATATATACTTCTTTTTCCAGCCAATGAACTTGTGGCCATGCTACAGCCCTGGTTACATCGATCGCATCGTCTTCATTATCTCTATTTCAGTCAGATACTTCTTTTAATCGATAATCCGTTTGTGGATCCGCTAAGTTACAAAACTATAAAGAGGCATATTTACAATGAAACGTAAAAGACTTTTCTATTTTTCCCGAGGGTCAAACTAATACACTTGCTTGTTTTCCATACACCTGTCTTCGTCTTTGCTTTTCTATAAATTTGAACTATCTATCTATCTATCTATCTATCTATCTATCTATCTATCTATCTATCTATCTCTCTCTCTCTCTCTCTCTCTCTCTCTCTCT
>NC_069004.1:3107970-3113156 GCF_001194135.2 Octopus bimaculoides | reverse complement strand
ATATATATATATATATATATACATACATATATACATACAAATATATATATATATATACATACATACATATATATATATATATATGTGTATATATACATATATGTGTGTGTGTGTGTTGTGTGCGTGTGTGATGTGTCTGAGAGTGTGAGAGAGAAAGAGCGTCAGTGTGTGTCCGTGTGCGCACTCGTGCGTGTGCCCTGTGTGTGTTGTGTGTGCGTGTGTGCATATTTATGGGTGAGTGAACATCATCATGCAATCCGATCGAACTCGTGACCGCATGATTGCGAAACAACCTTCTTACCAACGCAGTCGTTCAACCACACACGATGTGCATCGTCTGTTTCCCTTGATCGCGTTCTATATTTAGTGCCATTTATATGCAGTCGCTATCGTACACGGAATCGAATCGGTCAAGGACAACGATTTCACATAGCAGGTTTATGCTATCGATCTGTAAACTACATTCTCGTCCGGACTACACGGAAAGATCTTTCCGATTTAAGAGAGGATGGAATGTTCTGCTTGTAATGCACCGAAATGCATTCGGTGGACTTTCTTCGATGTGTTCCACGGATCGATGATTCCTCACAACTCGATCTTTTACTGATCGCTGTTCCTCCTAACTCTATCGTCATCGTCGTCACCATCATCATCATTGTCACTGTCATCATCATCATTATCAACATCATTATCAACATCATCGTCGTCGTCATCATCATCATCATCATCATCATCATCCTCATCATCATCGTCATCATCATCATCGTCATCATCATCATCATCATCATCATCATCATTATCAACATCATTATCAACATCATCGTCGTCATCATCATCATCATCATCATCATCATCATCGTCATCATCATCATCATCATCATCATCATCACCTTCATCCATATCATTATCATTGTCACTGTCATCATCATCATCACCATCATCATTATTATCATTATCGTCGTCGTCATCATCATAATCATCATCGTCGTCGTCATCATCATCATCATCATCATCATCATCATCATCATCATCATCATCATCATCATCATAGCGTTCCATCTCCCTTCAGTATCTACTTCCTTCCACTGTAACGAATGGCTTGTCCTTACACTTAAACGGGTTTACTTTACCAAAATTGATCGTCGTCAGATTTCTCGAAGGTGTTTCTTTACTTCTGTTGCCTTTGATTCGTGCCTTCTCGCTTTGTCTTTCATCCTTCCATCATCTATAAAAAAAAAATAGGTACCAGTAAATTATTGGTGTTAATTTAATTGAATGCATTCTCTACCGCTAAAATTCTGGTTTTGTGCATGTGCAAGCATTTCTCATTTCACGCAGATGAAGGCGGAGAGCTGGAAGAACCGTTAGCACGCTGGACAAAATGCTTAGTGGCATTTCATCCGTCTTTAAGTTCTGAGTTCAAATTCTGCCGAGGCTGACTTTGCTTTTCATCCTTTCGGGGACGATGAAATAAGTCCCAGTTGAGCACTGGGGTCTATGTAATTGACAGGTCCCCTCCCCATTAATTTACTGGCCTTGTTTCAGTTAGATATTTGTTATTCACGATATCTGTCAGTGAGAATTTTCTTTTCTCACATAAGAAACTAAGTTACATTCTAACGAGTCAAAGACATACTTTTCATTAGAGTAATAAAATTTTTATAATCTTTCTTTTTCTCTTTTTTTTTATGTTTCCATCTTAAAGTAAGATTATGCTTATTAAACATTCTCCGTTAATTAATTACACTCCATTCTTATAATCAACGTGTTTTTCCGTTGTTATAATTCCACTATATACCTTGAGGTGAAACGCACGGCGAGATATCTGCGAAATGAAGAGAACGATAGTATTGGTTTCTAACGATTCGGTTTCTTACTACGAATCGGTGAGTTATGGAATTAATTATGTTGGCAGAAGGAAGGGGAAGTAATTCTTGCTATATCACTTTTTAGGTACCTTTCGATCTTATTGGCGCAACAAATGTAAAGTCACCAACCAAAGTAATCAGGTAATTTTCTCGGACTTTGACCAAATCATCTACGAAAACTGAGCACAAAAGTGGCTCAAATATTGAGCATGGTGAAACATGCATTTAGAAGTGTTCAAATTAAGGTAGCTTTAAAAACATGTTGCTCAAAAAGAAGTTTGAAAGAGCGTATGTTCAGGATCCGTTTATCTAAATTTTCAGCACTTGCACCAGAAACTTTTATCGCTAATATTACTGCTGACGATATTTTATTATCTTATTAAAAGTTATCTCTTCTATCTCTGTGGTAGATAACATGATTCAATAAAACGCTGGAGCAACAGGAGGCATTAGACTACATCTTCAGGTAAAGAGACTAAACGGATTAATAAACATGACATAACATTTATTTTTGGCTTTCGCTAAGTCTACCGAGATAAACAGATGATATATCTTGGTAGAGCTTAATGCCAGACGAGAACAGAACGCATATACGAGTAGGTGTTTATGTGTGTGCGTATGTGTGTGAGCGTGTATGCGTGTGCAGGTCTGTGTGGCCACATACACTCACACACGTGTTTACACACAAACACAAACACACACACGTATATATATGCAAATATTTACATATTAATATATGCATACATACAAACAGATGTATACAAAAATGTGTGTATATAGATATATACACGTCCCCTACACACATATTCGAAGCGGTGCTGAAAGATTCCTGGCTTTAAGGGTATCGCGAAAGACTTTGTCGGAGGCCCAATCTTCCGAGTTCTTTTGCTTAGAGATTAGAAAAACTGAAGGAGCGCTGCAATAAGTGTGTGAATTTGACTGAAAAATCAAGTGAAAGAATAAAAGAACAGTTCAAATCGATCTTGTTATAACATGACACCCATCACCTTGCTAAGCAGTATCCCGATAACATTGTATCCAAAGGCGGCGAGCTGGCAGAGTCGTTAGAACGCTGGGAGAAATGCTTGGCGGCATTTCGTCCGTCTTTACGTTCTGAGTTCAAATTCCACCGAGGTTGACTTTACAGTTCATCCTTTCGGAGTCGATAAATTAAGTACCAGTTGCGCACTGGGGTCGATCTAATCGACTGGTCCCCTCCCCCAAAATTTCGGGCCTTGTGCCTAGAGTAGAAAAGAATATTATGCAAGACGTAAGGCGGAGAGCTGGCAGAATCGTTATCACGCCGGGCGAAATGCTTAGCGGTATTTCGTCTGTCTTTACGTTCTGAGTTCAAATTCCACCGAGGTCGGTGTCTTCTACCACACCAAAGCCTTGTGAGTGGATTTGGTAGAAGGAAATTGAAAGAAGTCCGTCGTATATGTATATATATATATATATATATATATATATGTGTGTGTGTTTGTGTGTCTGTGCTTGTCCCCTCACCATCGCTTGACAACCGATGCTGGTGTGCTTACGTCCCCGTAACTTAGCGGGTCGGCAAAAGAGACCGATAGAATAAGTACTAGGCTTATAAAGAATAAGTCCTGGGGTCGATTTGCTCGACTAAAAGGTTGTGCTCCAGCATGGCCGCAGTCAAATAACTGAAGCAAATACAAGAGTAAAACAGAATACAAGAGCATCTTATGTGCTCGCGAGTGTTATTCGTCCATATTGTTATGCTTTTGAAATGTATATTTTTTCTCTGCTGTTTATTGTCCAATGAACGGCTTTGCAGTTGCGATCTTCTAATTAGCTCTGTTCTTCTTCTTCTTCGCGTGTTGAAGACCATCTGCTCAGCATTGGCTCTGAGCCATAGACAAGTGCTATGGATGTATGCGTATATACTTGTATGTATGCATGCTCGTATATATATGTACGCATACATGTTTATAAATATGTATGTATGTATGCATGGAGTAATCTGTATGCATGAACGTATATGTATCAGACATATATAAGTGTGTGGGGAGGGGCACAATGGCCCAGTGGTTAGAGCAGCGGACTCGTGGTCATAGGATCGCGGTTTCGATTCCCAGACCGGGCGTTGTGAGTGTTTATTGGGCGAAAACACCTAAAGTTCTACGAGGCTTCAGCAAGGGGTGGTGGGGAACCCTGCTGTACTTTTTCACCACAACTTTCTCTCACTCTTTCTTCCTGTTTCTGTTGTACCTGTATTACAAGTGGCTAGCCTTGTCACACTCCCTGTTACGCTGCATCTCCCCGAGAACTACGTGTCTGTGGTGTACTCACCCACCTGCACGTTAATTTAACGAGCAGGCTATTCCTTTGATTGGATCAACTGGAACCCTCGTCGTCGTAACCGACGAAGTACCGTGGTCTATTCACCGACACAACTCAGTGCAAGTGCAATAAGAATGCATTAGTAACATGTATGCATGTATATGAATGTTTGTATGTATGTACGTACGTATTTATGTATATGTGTGTGTATACATACATATATATATATATATATATATATATATGTATATTGCGGTGTGTGTATGTATATATATATATGTATGTATGTATGGATTGCTGGATTTCGCTAAGTGTCTCCATCCTGAAGGCTACACATCTGCCATACTTATTTTTCATACTTTACATTTTCAGTTATGGCAAATTCGAATTTCCTAATTAGTCTTGTCATACTTAAATCTGTGAAGATCATATTCATTAAATTGTGAGGTATAAACAAGTGCTATGCATGAATATATGTTGTTCTTCTGCGTTTAATCATTTCAATTCTTCTGAAGAAGGAGCTGGTTTCTAACAAAGATACAAAGCGCCATCGTTTGTGCGTATGGATGAAAAAATAATGAGCCATTGGAGCATCGGAAGGTTCTACATGTTAAATATGCACATTATGTGTATATATGTGTCTGTATACCTGCATGTATACTTATTTATATGAATATATGAATATATATATATAGGTATATAGGTATATAGGTATATGTGCATGTTCATGTGTGTGTGTATGTGTGTGTGTATGTTGACGTATGTATGTATGTATATATGTATGTCTCTTCTGTCTTTAATCGTTTAAATTCTTCCTCCGAGGAAGGAGCTAGTTTCTAATAAAGATACAAAGCTCCATCTTTGGAATGTTGATAACGAAAGCAATAACACATTTTAAACCTGTGAAAAAAAGTCTTGCATATTTTCACTGTTCGATTTGCTCGACTAAAGGCGGTGCTCCAGCATGGCCGCAGTCAAATGACTGAAACAAGTAAAAGAATATATATATATATA
>NC_069004.1:3106807-3107725 GCF_001194135.2 Octopus bimaculoides | reverse complement strand
ATATGTATATATTTGTGTATGTCCAAACTTGATGTGTGCAAACTTCCTGCACTTGAATCCTTGGGTCATACAATTACATATCGATATGTGTGTGTGTGTGTGTGTGTGTGTGTGTGTGTGTGTGTGTTTGTATACAGATATATGTAATTTATGCATACATGCACGCATACCGTGTGTCCGCATGTAATGCATTTTGCAGTTGCATAAACCGATTCCACCGATGTGTCGTTGGTTAACCGGAAGCTATATATGCGTATATCTTATATGTTTCTAATAACAAAAGCGTTTCCTTTTCCATTTTCCAGTGAACTTCCAGTGGAAAATAGCATCAGATACAAACGCACGAAAGGAATAGACAATAAGAATTAGCAAAACAAAACAAAAAGACAAACAAACAATAACACCAATGACAAAAGTCGAATCTCGATAAACCAAGATATAACATTTAGGTAGATATTTTTTGTTTTATATAATCAAAGGTCAAATAAGTACGCGATCAATGAAGGCGCCTGATGATAAGAATGTTGAACTTTGTGAGAATATCCTTTCAGCACCAGAACTGAAATTTCGTGGGAAGGATGTAAGTTGATTTCATCGATCTCAGTGCTCAACTGGTACTTACTTCATCGATCCTGGAAGGATAAAAGGCAGCGTCGACCGCAGGCATATTTGAAGTCAGAAGATTGAAGACGCATGAAATTCCGCCAAGCATTTCACCCGACACGCTAACGATTCTACCAGCTCAGCACTTTTTGTCGCCTTAATAATAATAATAATAATAATAATAATAATAATAATAATAATAATAATAATAATAATAATAATCATGATCATGAGAAGAAGGAGAAGAAGAAGAAGAAGAAGAAGAAGAAGAAGAAGAAGAAGAAGAAGAAGAAGAAGAAGAAGAAGAAGAAGAAG
>NC_069004.1:3103870-3104695 GCF_001194135.2 Octopus bimaculoides | reverse complement strand
ATATATATATATATATATATATATATATATATATATATATACATAAATGTATGTAAATGTGTGTATGTGGGTATGTACGTATGTACGTGTGCACATACGTACGTGCATACGTGGACGTTCATGTATGCCTACGCTAATATCTTCTGTATGTGCGTGTGTACGCGTGTATGTGTGTATGTATTTGCGTCTGAACATATATATATATATATATATATATACGTGCGTGCGTGTGTGCGTGCGTTTGTGAATGGATGCCCGCGCGTGCATGTGTTTATCCTCGGTTTATTAGCGCGTGCGTGTGTGTGCGTGTGTGTGCGTGTGTGTGTGTACATGTCATGAATACAGAGGCATTCTAGAATTTGTGTGAGAATTAGGAGGTCTTTAACAAATTCTACAGTAGAATGGTGTCTAATTAACGATTAGAAAAGGTAATGACGATGATAATGATCATGATGATGATGATGACAGTGGTGGCAGGGGTGGTGGTGTTGGTGGTGGTGTTGGTGGTGGTTGTAGTGGAGGTGGTGGTGGTAGTGAGAGCGGTGGTGGTGAGAGCTGTGGTGATGGCATTGATGTTGGTGGTAGTAGTAGTGGTGGTAATGGTTATGGTTGCGGTGGTGGTGGGGGTAGTATCGGTGGTGCTGATGGTGGTGATGGTGGAAGCGGCGGAGACGTTGATGGTAGTGGCAGTGGTGTTGGGTTGGGTTGGTGTAAATATTGTTGATGGTGACAATGGTGGTGGTGGTGGTTGTGGTGGAGGTGATTTTGGTGGTGGTAGTGGTGGTGGTTGTAGCCATGGTGGTGGAGGTGATTATGGTGGTGGTG
>NC_069004.1:3102075-3102789 GCF_001194135.2 Octopus bimaculoides | reverse complement strand
ATATATATATATGCAGCTGCGTACGTTTATCTTCATACATATATAAAGACATACGTACGCACACGCATTCACACACACATACATATTCCACACATATGTACACACGCACACACACACACACACACACACACACACATGCTCACACACACACACGTACACAGTCTCAGAAATGCAACCATTCCATGCAGGAAAACTATTTTCAAGATAATAAAATTTAACTCAATTCACAAAATTCTCTCACCAATAAACAGAATATAATCAAATAGATTCTTATTGATAATGAATAAAACATACCAATATGTATACTTCATACAATGATTTTGTTTGTGTTTATTGTTTATTATGCTTTTCTGTTATTTTATATTTATTTGTTATTGCTTATGTAACGAGATCAATCCCACGGGTCATTGTAACTCAGTATTGTTCGCAAGAATATGTGAATGATGTAATGTACTTTATAAATTGAATTTTCGACCAATAACGATGGAGGGAAGCATGTGGAAATAATAGCCGATAGATTATATGTCTGGTTATATATATATATATGGGCGTGTGTGTATGTGTGTGTGTGTGTGTGTGCGTGTGCGCGCGATGTGTGGGTGTCTACGTGTCTGTGAGTGTGTATGTAAGTATACATGCAAATACAAGTTCGTATATATGTACGTATTAATTTAGGTATGTAGGTATATATATATATATAACCAGACATATAAT
>NC_069004.1:3100481-3101346 GCF_001194135.2 Octopus bimaculoides | reverse complement strand
ACACACACACACACACACACACACACACACACACACACACACACACACACACACACACAAATACACATACACACACAGAGACCTATATAGATATATCATATTTGCAGTCGTGGCTCTGTGGTAATAAGTTTACTCCCCAATTACATGGGCATGGCGTTCAGTCCTATTGCATGGCACCTTGGGCAAGTGTCTTCTACTATAGCCCCAGTGGCTGACCAGAACCTTGTGAGTTGATTTGTAGGACGGTAACTGAAAGAAGTCTGTCATGTATATATATATATGACCGATAGAATAAGTTATATATATACACGTTAATATCGAAGAGTGAGAATAGATGCTCAACACGGCATTGTTGGCTGAATATTTTTTATTTGTGGATTAACAAGGCAACCAAAACACGCATCTATATGTATTATGTACATATCTATGCTTATATTTATGCATGTGTTTCCATTCTTGGACTGAGATTTCGAATTTCACTTCGGTGGAGTTAACCTTGGAAACATGTTCTTTCACTTTGCCTTTCATTCTTTCGGGGTCGATAAATTAAGTACCAGTTGCGCACTTGGGTCGATCTAATCGACTGGCTCCCTCCCCAGAAATTTCGAGCCTTGTGCCTAGAGTAGAAAAGAGTATTTAAACGGAGAAATGGGTGACATATGGAGAAGATTTGGCTGTTAATTTTCGCTGTTCATAGCAGGCCTCATATGGTCAGGGGTCAGGCGAACGCACTTTAGTTCACTCTTATATAATAATATCCGATGTGTAGACTTGACTTTCGATCCACGTGACATTGTACGGTGGAAATAGAATAAATAGAATAAAATTAGATAATTTCTTTTCGCCCGTAATTACATTAAAGGAG
>NC_069004.1:3095421-3098497 GCF_001194135.2 Octopus bimaculoides | reverse complement strand
TATATATATATATATATATATATATATATATATATATATACACACAAACATACATATATATATACATACATATATATATATACATACACACACGCACGCACAAATACAGACACATGCACACACACACATGCACACACGCACATGCATACACACACACGCACGCACACACACACATATACGCATTATATAATTTTGTATTTTCCTTAATAGTCATTAGTTGAAAATTCTTCATTATCAGTGAAGTTGAGTGGAATGGATTCTTAACTGGGTTTTAATTTCTCTTTGTTTATATATTTATTTGCTCTTTCTGTGCATTTGACTATATGAAACAAGTTTTTTTTTTAATTTTTCCGTGAATTCCTTCCTCGTTGAATCATTCATCCATTCATCAATCAACTTGTTTATTCGTTCAGTCATTCGTTATTCTACTCATTCCTTTAAACTTTTGAATTTTAATCGACGCATAATTTGAGAAATTAACATCTGTTTTTAATGCTGAGATAATGCTGAAATAATGATCCTTTAAAGAAATAAAGGGTTCGTCTTCTCATTGTGTAAATAGTAAATATTTTTGTTTACGATGGTTGTACGAAATTTGCAATTCCTCTTCAGTGGACGGTAAGAACAGCAGCATTAGGTCTATTGTAACATTGAGGGTAAGCACCTGTGTACTGCGGTTTTCCACTGTGCTCCTCCGACACAGGAGTCGATGTCTCTCCAGGCGGTGAATCAGCTCTGTAGTTGTTTCCACCCATTCCACTGTGACATGAGAGCTGTCCGACGTCACCTATCGATGTAGGCGACAAATCACCAGCACATCAGCGCGAGCTTTGAGTCTCGGATGTTGCAACTCTTTGCCATATGCTTCTATCATGCCCAATGCTAGTTCTTGCTGCATCGTTCGTCCTCTCTATTAAATGAAATGTAATGGCTCGCTTTCTTAATGGCCTTCGACAATTTTCTAGCAACGTTCTTTCTTCCCTTTGCAGCAGAGGTGGGGAAATCCCACCACGGGCACAATTGCGCCCGCGAGCCTATTTTATTGCAGGCTGATATACTCGTATGTACAAAATAAAGTAAATTCTTCAATTATAAAATTTATACAATTCTCGTTTACCGGCTTGCGACATAGGTCGGGTTTCCACTACGACTTAAAACGGTCAGACTCGAACAGAAATCTTCTGGTAATTGCCATTTGAATGGAAATTTTGTTTTCACTATAAAATACGTATTGCTAGGTTTGTACCGCCCCCTTGAGACCCAACTACACTAAAATTATATAGTATGTATCGAAATAGTTTTCATATGAAACGAAAGCTGAAGAGTTGTAGAAGATATAGTGTAAAAATTATTTATATCCAAAATTTGAAACATTTTCAAAGTGAAATCAGAAGCTCACCACAGCAGAAATTGAGCCAATGAACATAAAGCATCGTAACTATATACTACAAGACGTGTTTTACGCTTTTCCAACCGGTTCTGTCAACCCCACCTCCATCAATCACCTCACTGTTCTATCATTCATTTCTATTCCCCTTGTCTGTATCTAGTCTTTTCGTACTTCAAGTAATCTCAGTCATTAAATATTCAGTCCCGTTTTATCTCTTCTTCATGAGTTATATTTCATGTTTGTTTTTTAAATTAAATTTCGTAATGAATTAAAATATTTTGTTATCTCAGTCATTATTGGGAATGATTTTATTATTTTACTGCTCTTCAGAAAATTATGGATTCCGTCTAAACTCATTTTTACTAATCGAGATGCATAACATTATCCGTTTAAATGTCTGGTGCATTTCCTACTTAGCAAATTGCGTTCTAATAAATCTAGAAATTAATTATACTAGTTTTTATAAGAAGGAAGAATCGTATTATCGTTAGAACTCTTAGGGTGCGTTGAAGGGAAGAAGATACTCTCAGACGACGACCTGCCCCCGAATCTTTGCAATATAATGGACTTTGCTAAAGTCTCCCTTAGTGGCAAGTGATGGCATTAAAGTGAGCGACATAGTAGTGTAGGAACATTTTCTCCGATAGGCTTCTACGCAGTTTCTTGAGTCGACTGAAGTATGTTGCTCAGGAATACAAAGCCACGCCCGGTCTGGAAATCGAAACCACGATCTTGTGATCGGGAGTGCAACACATTAGTCACTAGTCCACGCGCCTTCACTCCGTATTTATTATGTAGTAAGTGAATATTATGATAGAGACAAAGTGAATGGTAATATCACATTCCTTATCGTATGGCCCCCACCCACAAAATTTCGGGCCTTGTGCCTAGAGTAGAAAAGAATATTACATTCCTTAGGCCATCAGTTATGACAAGGCCACTAAATGCAATTAAATCCAATTAAATCCACCAAGAAACGAGATACTTTATCAGACATTGATTAGTCATTAAATGTGTCTTTATTAATGGAATTACGCTGGTGAGTTTCTAACACGCCTTCATCTTGAAATCCCATGTCATCAAATCGGTAATAGAAATATGATATCCTGCAGATGAATTATGGCAGTGAGAAGCTAATATCATGCACTCCGTTTATTTATTAGCAGGCGAATTAATGAGCAGAAATTGTAACAGACTACAAAATGGTAGGATGGTGTTTGCATAGTTGGGAATCAAGAAATATTAATGAATGTTAATATCATTCTTTTTCACGCATAAAACCAATGTTCTAAGAAGATTTACCTCGTGTTTCTTTCAACAAATAACGAGTTGATGTTTCGACATTTTGTACGCTTGTTATGGTAATGAAGTGAAGATACATGGCTTAGTGGTTTGAGTGTTGCTCTCACAAGATCATGGTTTCGATTCCCGAACAAAGCAGTGCGTTGTGCTGTTGAGCAGAGCACTTCATTTCACATTGTCTCAATCCAGTTCAATTATCATATAGCTGCTGCCCCAATATGAAAAGTATCAAAGTATCATTACATATATATATATAGTATAGGACAATCAGTAAGTTGTCGTAATAGAACTCAGAGTTTCAAATGCCGGAGCTGAAGCTTCGAGGCATATTCATCGGCTATTTGCATATATATATATAAATATATATATATATATATATATATA
>NC_069004.1:3093481-3094406 GCF_001194135.2 Octopus bimaculoides | reverse complement strand
ATATATATATATATATATATATATATATATACATAACTGCATGCATACATGCATACATACATTTACATGGTTTCTTTAGATGTGTTTAGATGATTTCTACGTGATTACGAGCTTTTTCCCTATCTTTGCATATTAAGCCTATAGCTGTAACAACATTTGAACTATTGTATAGTCTGTCCATTACATACTTTAACATTTATATTGGAATGTTTTGACTTCTCGAAATTGTCCCTTTATTTGTGAATACGTGCATGCCTATATCAGTATGTATGTGCATACTTGTATTCATTTGTGTGTGTTTATGTGCATGTATAGACATACGTACACACATATATCAGTCGTTAGAAAAATGCTCTCACATGGTTACGAGCTGTTTTGACTGTTATTTTAAGCAATCGTAATGCTTACTAGCAACCTCCATCATAACAGAGTTCTGGAAAGTAGACAAAATTTACTCTGGACAATATTACCAAACGTGGTAAGGCAGGAAGATGGCAGCCTTTAGCACGTCAGGCAAAATGCTTAGCAGTATTTAGTTTGTCTTTACGTTCTGAGTTTGAATTACGCCGAGGTCGACTTTACCTTTCATCCATTCGGAGTCGATAAATTAAGTACCAGTTGCGTACTGAAATCGATCTGATCGACTGCCGCCCCACGATTTGTTTTGCTTTACATTTTTTTTATTTTAGCTTCTCTGATCCCAGAAGCAGAGGGGAAAAATACGTTATATAATTGCGTTAATACTAAATGGTTTTTTGCAGAATAAGTATGCATATATATATATATATATATATATATATATATCCATTTAATGGCGTTGATATTTACGTAGCAAATACGTTATACTTAATTCTGGCTTATTTCAATGTCATTTTATATCTTTATTTGTCGGATTTCGATCCGTAATTAAATTCTTTTTTTTTTA
>NC_069004.1:3092323-3093024 GCF_001194135.2 Octopus bimaculoides | reverse complement strand
TTCTTTCAGTTTCCGTCTACAAAATCGACTCACAAAGCCTATAGTATAACACACTTTCCGAAGGTGCCGCGCAATGGGACTGAATCCGGAACCATGTGGTTGGTAAGCAAGCCACTTACGGCACAGCCACTCCTGCAGAGACATAAAGGGCCGAGATTTTTTTTTGTGTTGGCACTTATTAAACTCAGGATTATTTATTCCTCGTTTTATTTAACTATTTTTATTCTTATCATTTTATATACATTTTATTTTTATATAAATTTTAGATATAATTTTTTTTAATTTTTTTTTCGTTTTAACATTTACGTCAGAATCTATCGTATTATCATCCAGTATAAGCTACGGAAATGATATTTAAACAACTGTAATGTTCTCAGCTTTTAACAAGTGGATAAAAGAAATATTGGCATTTCATAAACAATAAATTATGTACAGTTATTCATTTATTGTATTTATAATTTCATTTCTTTCTTCAATTATTCATTTCCTTATGGTCTATTCGGTTTCACTTGCTGTCTTATAATAATCTCTCTAGATGAGTGCACATGTGAGGACGCATACAGATACACTCACACACACACACAAAAGCACACAAGCAAACACACACACAGACACGCACATGCACATATGTACAGTTGTTAATATTACGTTCGGCCTGCGCTATTTTCTGTGTATATTGCTTTTATTATATATATATATAT
>NC_069004.1:3086234-3089483 GCF_001194135.2 Octopus bimaculoides | reverse complement strand
TATATATATATATATATATATATATATATATATTTATACATACATATACACATATACATATGTGTGTGTATGTACATATATATATACATATGCACATATGATATACATATGAGTGTGTAGGCAAGTAAATAAACACACCGATAGATAGGCAGGGAAATAGATGGACACATAGACAGATAAGTAGATAGATAGATAGATCGACAGACTGACAGATATGTATACATATACACACACACACATTTATATATATATTTATGACAGGTTTCCACACAGTTTCCGTCTACCACATTGACTTACAAGGCATCGATCGACCCTGAACTATAGTAGAAGATACATGCCGAAGGTGCCATCTCACAGAGGCACTGAACCCGAAACCATTTGTCTGCAAAGCGAACTTCAAGGAAGGCTGCCATATATTTCTGCGAGACCACTTGGAGTCGACAGACATATTATAAAGAGAACGACATGTCCATATTTCATAATCAATAATACGAAAGAATATTTGTCAGCAGATAATCGATTTTATATCTATTTTCTGTCACATCAATATCGTAGGACATACGTATTAAAACAAAACCAAATTTAATAAGAAATAAATAAGAATACAAAAGCAAAAAGAAAGGAAATTGGTGAACAAGAGAAAGACGTTAAATGAAGTGAAGTGAAGTGCCGGAGAAATCCAAGACTATGGAAATGAACGATAGAAAAGAGAGCGAACGAAAACGAAGAATACGATGTTGATTGAAAACAGAATATTTGTGAAGTGAATGTAAACTTGCCAGATATTAATTATGCAGGAATTGTCAACTGGAGTTGTTGGTATGCTATTTTAGGAGCGCTGTTGACATGGAGATGTATGAATTATATTTCGTTTTATAATAATAATAATAATAATATTAATAATAATAATAATAATATTAATAATAATAATAATAATATTAATAATAATAATAATAATAATAATAATAATAATTACAATAATAATCCCGTCTCCCTCCGACTTTTAGTTCATGCAATTGAAAAGAAAACCGCATTATTTATGGGATAACCCAACGTATATATAACTATACATCCATATACGTGTGTGTGTGTGTGTGTGTGTGTGTGTGTGTGTGTGTGTGTGCGTGCGTGTGTGTGCGTGTGCGTGTATACATTATGACAAAAACAGAAGACAAAATGGTTGCAGCCGAAAACACATGTTCGACTGGTAAGTTTCCGTCACAAGCTGACCGGGGACAAAACAACAACAACAGCAGTAAATACAACAGCAGTAACAACACTGAAAAAGGCAGTAGGTGCCAATAGCACTGCTTCTCTTGTAATCTTTACAGATAACGCTATTCATCTGACTTTCCTCGCAAATATACTTTTACACATACAACATAGCGACTTCTCGTCGAACAACTGCTGTGAAATCTCTATAAATCTAAGTTGTAGCTACTCAGGAAATGATTATTCGTTTTAGCTATGATTTATCGCCATTCAGTAAATCCCTAATGAAACCATACCGAGGTTACTTTCTGACCCGATTCACTCCATTAAGTATGCCTGAACAGAATGCGTCTATTGCGAATAATCTTTCCGAACAAAGCACGATAAAGTGAATTCACATATTTACTACGAATAATAATTGGTTTAGTATTTTTTAAAATACTTTCTATTTCAATACCTCAATAGATTTCTACGTTTCTAGTCAATATGAAATCTTTTTTCTTTACACAAGCCTTCGAAAACCATGGACTGAATAACATGGCGTTCACGCGAGGAATCTTCCGCCTGGTAGTACGATATGCTTGAAATAGCAGACAAACCTCGCATCACTCCCTACTACGTTTGATAAAGAAAGCGAGATAAACATTAAGCAATTTAGAGACATACTAAATATTTGCATGAAATGCAGATATCTTTTATCGCTTGCTTCTTTCAGTCATCGTATTGCGGCCAGGCTGGGGCACCGCCTCCATAGTTATGGTCGAACAAATCAATTCTGGTATTTATTTTTAAACTTGTTATTTAGAACGTGAACTAATGTGGGAATATACATCTATATATATATATATATATATATATATATAGAGAGAGAGAGAGAGAGAGAGAGAGAGAGAGAGAGAGTGAGAGAGGGGGGAGGGAGATGAATATTTATATATGTATGTATGTTTATATATGCTAATTTATAAGCACTCTGGCACATACATCCTTATAAATATTTATACGAAATTACATGTGCAGTCATGTATGTTGAAGTAATAAACAAATATAGACATTTTTTAATAAGGAAAACGATGAATAAGTAATTATCACACGTCAAAATATTTTTTACAACGTCCATTTTTACTTCTCACATACATATGTAAGTGTGTGTGTATGTATGCAAATATATATATATAAATATATATATATGCATATGTATATATATGCATGTATAAATGTATATTCACAGATATATGGGATATATATGTATATATACAACGGGAGAGAGAGATTAAGAGAGGCATATACACATAAGGATATATGTAGGTGTATGTCTGTCTCGATCTCTCTCACAGAAAAAGCACACGAAAGCGATAGGAAAATGTGTAAGTACATACGATTTTACATTGATGAATAAATAAATAAATAGATAAACAATAGTTGCTAAATATCAAATGTAACAAATCGATGAAAATAATGGAAAATGGCCAGAAAATAGTGAAATTAATCAATGGATGCTTGAAATATATTTGTTATAGAAAAAAAAAGTGGACGAAAGTAAACGTATTGATCGATAAACGAGAACATATTTTACTTACACTGTCACACACAACGACATTTGGAGGAAACACAGAACAGCAAACACAAATATTTATGTACACACACACACACACACATACACACACACACACATATTTATATTTATATATCAGGTCATCCCATAAGTTCTGTCCGATTTTACCTTTTTTTAAATTGAATGAAATTTAATAGTATTTTAGAATGTCTAATGGAATTAAAAATTATCTTTATGCATTTGTGTACATTTAAACTAATTAAATATTATTTTACAGAATAATAGAATTAAAATTTCTTTGATTAGAACCCTTTCTAACATGGAAAGAGCATTTCAGTCACAAAATGCTTTATAGGTACAAAAAAAAAAGAAACCAAGCTTTGAAGAAAAAAAGTGAATCGAAAAGGAGTGCTGTTTCATCAGGACAATGCGCGACCCCACATTGCAAAGATCACATCACAGAAGATCGAAGAGCTTAGTTGGGA
>NC_069004.1:3085023-3085871 GCF_001194135.2 Octopus bimaculoides | reverse complement strand
TATACATACCCATACATGCATACACGTATACATATATATAAGAAGCCACCGGCTAACTGGAAAATAAGAAATAAGACAATAAGTAAATAAGAAAACCCCATTCGTGTTGTCAGTCTTTAAAATGTTTTCGTAATGACTTCAATGATTCTAAAACTTCTATAAACAATTTCTCATGCCTAGTTACATTCCACCCATCCTTTATATGTAAACATATATGCATTAATTTATCCAGTGATTTAATTGTGTGTGTATATTTGTGTGTATACGTGTGTGTGTGTGTGTGTTAATGAATGTATACATGTATATCTATGCAAAGTTTATACAAATACAATACTTTGTGTTATGCAGAAACAACAAGCGTATAGTGTAGTGTTTGTCTCTGTAGTGACAGAGAAAGATGCCAGAGATATACGTGTGTGCATTTGTGAATGTATTTACTATATTGTCGACATTACGGTTTTGTGCGTATGCACGAGGAATAAACACAACTTCAAGTGCACAATATGTAACATAAAGTTAAACTCTGAAATCTCACAGCTTTAATGCAATAAAACAAAGAAAGGTGCACAAAGTTTGTAATCGGCTATAACGAATGTTGAGAGCAAAATACATTCCAAGAAAAAGGAAAATAGAAAATATATAATTGATATTCCAAATATTTCGTATCGTAATATTGTTTCGATTATTCTCTCTAATCTTAACAATTGTATATTTATTATCAACGCAAGTATACATGCTAGGAAATATATCTCCTCGAGGTTATTTCCAGAATATCAAACTCGAATCAAAATAGCCCACTACATACATACACACACACACACACACACACACACACACACACACACACA
>NC_069004.1:3081239-3082961 GCF_001194135.2 Octopus bimaculoides | reverse complement strand
ATATATATAATTATATTATATATATATATATCTAATTATATTATATATCTAATTATATATATATATAGATATAGATATATATAGTAATAATAAACAAATGCATAGACTAAACAAAATAAATTGATGATAGGAGACTTAGTGGCGTGGAGAGAAAGAGGAGGAAAAGTGGGAGGTGGTTTAATATTGGAATCCTTTCCTGATTAATTCGCAAAAATTTCTTTCGTATAGGTTTTTCTTCTTTTCTTTTTTATGCATTTTTTTGTTGTTGTTTATTTTTGCTCGATTCTATAACGCCTTCGTTTTTATTTTATCTTTCGCTTTTGCGGACGACTTAATCAAAAGACCAGTTGTTCAATATTTGAATACACACACACACACACACACACATATCTATATATATATATGAAATAGTATATATTATGTATATATATGTATGTGTGTGTGCTCGCGTGTTCTAACTATTTGTATCTATTTACACATTTTGCCGCTTATAAAGAAAAAATGTTTGTTTATAAAAATATACACGTGATATATATATATATATATATATATGAAATATAGTATATATAGAAAATAATATATATACATATTATGTATATATATATATGTATATATATGTGTGTATGTATATATATATATATATTTTTTAAACATATATATATAATATGATATTATATATATATGTATATATATATATTATATATTCTAGCTATTTGTATCTATTTACACATTTTGGCGCTTATAAAGAAAACAGATGTTTGTTTATATATATATATATATATATATATATAGAGAGAGAGAGAGAGAGAGAGAGAGAACAGAACACTTATAACAGCATATCTGAGTTCTTACTGGTTATGCTTATCAATTTGGTAAACAATGAAGACAGGATTAAAAAGAATACACCATATTAATTTGATATTTTTCATTCCACCATTTTGTTTTGGCAGCTTCCGTTTTTCTTTGAGATTTGTTTGTATCGTGTTGCTGCTGCTACTGCTGCTGCTGCTGCGACTGGTATTTTCGTTTTGTTTATTTTTTCTTTTGTTTTGTCCTAGTTTTCTTAAAACAAACACGATGCCATTGACAAGGGAAAATGTGTGTGCGCGTGAGAGAGAGAGAGAGAGAGAGAGTGGGTGAATGATTGGGTGTGTGTGTATGTGAGAGAGAAAGAGAGAGAAATACACTGACAGACAGACAGACAGACAAAGAAACTGATAGCAAAAAGAAAACAAAGAGAAGAAAATTTGTATATTTTTAATAGAATATTTTACTTTTAGTTCCACTCACACACACACATACACGCACACACATATATACGCACACACATACACACACACACATATATATACGCACACACTGTGATATACATGCACATGCACACGAATTTCTTTTATCCTTTACTCGTTCCAGTTATTACACTGCGGCCATTCTGGAGGAACAAGGCATTGAAGAAATTCTAGTCGAACGAATCGGTCCCAGTTCTTTTGGTTTCGATGTCTGGAGTTTGGCACTTTTTCTATCAGACTATTTTGTCGAACGGCTAACGTTACGAGGATGTAAACTCACGAGCACCGGTTCACAAATGGTGATTGGGGACAAACACAGACACGAACGCACACACCTATATATATATATATATATATATATAGTGATGGTATTTTTAGAGTGCTATCACTGTCATATGTATATAAATATATATGTATATATATATATATATAT
>NC_069004.1:3079201-3080702 GCF_001194135.2 Octopus bimaculoides | reverse complement strand
TATATATATATATATAAGCGCAGGCGTGTGGTAAGTAGCTTGACAACCGATGGTGGCGTGTCTACGGCCCCGTAACTTAGTGGTTCAGCTAAATGAGTGCTCAACACCGCATTAGTGGATATAATTTCTTTCCCATATACGTACATATGTGTATATGTACATTTGTGTGTCTGTGTGCGTATGTGTTTATGTATGTACGTGTGTGTCTGTGTGCGTATGTGTTTATGTATGTACGAGTGTGTGTGTGTGTTGTGTGTGCGTGTGCAAATAGTTTTGCTGAATGCCTTCGTAAGAAAGTCGATCTGAACACCGGTATAAAACAAATGCGACGTGACATAGTAAAATTGAGCTAAATATATTAAAACGTAACAAAAGGAAAGTAAAACCATTCTGAAATACCAACGTAAGTCGATATAAAAGTTGATGTTTCGTGACCTATTAGCGTTGACAAAATACATGCACTTTTATTCATGGCTGTTTATTTATCTAATAACAGATGCTGTAGTTCACTATCAGAAATCTATAACTGTTCAGAACTTATTACAGGATTTGATGGTAAGATCTTGTGTGGAAAGCATTGGACAACATTCTATTCTACTCTAGGCATAAGGCCCGAAATTTGGGGGGAGGGGCCAGTCAATTAGATCGACCCCAGTACGCAAATGGTACTTAATTTATTGACCCCGAAAGGATGAAAGGCAAAGTCGACCTCGGCGGAATTTGAATTCAGAATTTGAATTGTAAAGACGGGCGAAATACCGCGAAACATTTTGCTCGGCGTGCTAACCTTTCTGCCAGTTCGCCGCCTTAGCATTGAGCAATATTAACACAGACATCAACATACACAGACATCAACATACACAGACACACATACACACAGTTCTGCTGAGTTGTAGCAGTTCTTAGGAGGTTATGAGCTGACCAAAGCCTTGTGAGTGGATTTAGTAGAAGGAAACTGAAAGAAGCCCGTCGTACATATAAATATGCGTCTGTGTGACTTTGTGTGTCCTCCCCCACTTGACAATCGGTGTTGGTTTGTTTACGTAATTCATCAAAAGAGATATTTTTCTACAGGCGTCGATTTGTTCGACAAAAAAATTTTCAAGCAGCGCTCCAGCACGGCCGCATTTCATTGACTGAAGTAAGTAAACGATACAAGATTCACTGCGTGACATTAACCAAGATTCACTTTATGGCATTAACCAAGTTTCAATGTCTGACATTAACGAAGATTCACAGCATGATCTTAACGAACATTCACTACATGACCTTTGCCGAGATTTATTGCCTGACGTTAACTGAAGTTCACAACGTGGCATGATCTAAAGTTCACGACGTGACCTTACTAAAATTCAACAGGCTGATCTTAACCGAAATTCATCGTATATATATATATATATATATAAGTTACGGGGCCGTAGACACGCCACCATCGGTTGTCAAGCTACTTACCACACGCCTGCGCTTATATATATATATATATATATATATATATATATAT
>NC_069004.1:3076708-3078734 GCF_001194135.2 Octopus bimaculoides | reverse complement strand
TATAAACTGAAGCAGGTTGACTATTTTAGGATCGTCAATGAAATATTTGGAAAAAGAGACACAATTGCGGCCATTTTGCCAACATCAGCCTATGTACTTTTAGCGTAATGATATATATCAGTACTGATCGCCAAAAAGCAACAAACTGTGTGTAGCCGCGTGCTAAAACCATCAAAAGTTGGATCGATAGAATGGCGGGTTTACATGTAAGGTCGGTTAATTGAAAAGCTTCGTGAACGGAAATTTATCGAAACATCTGAATGACTCTACCGTCGGTAATAGTGTCATCTTACTAATGGCATCTGTAAGGTATTTTGATAATGATGCGTTTCAAGAGGAATTGCTTTTTACTGAAAACCGGAGACAAAAACAATGAGTGATTCTATCTTTTAATTATCTCAAGTTTTGTGCATTTTATTTGAATACAATATCTCCGTTGATATTATTTCTTGTGAAATGTATGGCGCGCTACCAGTATGATTGGTCGATATCGGAATTTCATATTATATTGCAAAAGAACTGTTCAATGTGACTACGACGCACTGCATAATTCATAAGCTTCGTCTTGTTGCAAAAACATTTCTGCCCCGACCTACATCAATCGTTCCAAATGACAGCCATGACAATCAATACGACTAAAAATTCAAGAAAATATGATTGAATATCTCAACAATTATGCACCAAAAGAGAGGAAAAAAAACCCAGAAGAAAAAGACTTTTGACAAATCACTCCTTAATACACAAATACGGTGACTTTACAAGGACAATTGTCTTTAGAATTATTTGACAATGTAGGGAAATATTTCTTCGATGTGAGTACTCAATAATCAACGGCAGATAATTAAGAAATTATCATTTTCTACAAGATAAGATCTTTTTTATAAAATTAATCTAAAGCTTCTAGGAAAAAACATGATCTGTATTGGTTTCAACTTTTAGCAGATGACCAGGAGAGGATCAGTCAATTACATCGATCTCAGTACTCAACTAGTACTTATTTTATCGACCCTTAAAGAATGAAAGACAAAGTCGACCTCAGCGGAATTTGAACTCAGAACATTAAATGCGGCTAAGCATTTTGCATTTTGCCCGATGTAAGGGGGCGTAAAAACATCAACACCGGTTGTGATGCAGTGATGGTAGGATACAGACACACACTCACACAAAGACACACACGCATAGATATATACACACATATGTATGACGGTCTTCTTTCAGTTTCCGCCTACCAAATCCACTCACAAGGCTTTAGTCGGCTCGACGAGGTTATAGTAGAAGACACCTTCCGAAGGTGTCACGCAGTGGGACTGAACCCATAACCATGTGGTTGGGAAGCAAGCTTCTCACCACATAGCCACGCATGCGCCTTCATGAATTTTCTTTAAATCCCTCTTCCAGTTTCATAAGATATTCTGTGATTAATTCTTCGATTAAGTCAGACTTTGTGAGACGTTTGAGCTACTTTTCAGCAACAGTTCCATTAATTCGCGGAGAAACTTTAGTCACTGCATAATGAGGATGGTGTTCGTGTATTTTGAGATTTGATCTGTTTTTCGCTTAATCTTCTACAACACTGATGTTGTTGATTCACAAAGCCGTATAAGTGGAAATACAATCAGTGATCGAAAAACAGCATCTGGAATAACTTTTCTATGAGTTGCGCATCCAAATCGAAGGTATCACACAAATTTTCGTCTTAGCAAAAACTCATAACTTGCAAAATTACCGTTCTGTTGGAATTCCAGAAGTTTCTTTTCCATGAATTCATATCTCAAACTGTGTCTTAAATATCTATGATAAAAGAAGCCCAACGAAATTGGAATGGCTGTATGGTAAAGAAGCTCGTGCTTTGCAGCTTCGCAATTCCAGGATTAATTCCACAGCGCGGCACCTTGGATAAGTGCCTTCTACTAATAGCTCCGAGCCGTCCAATAACTGTGTGGAAGCCCATTGTATATATATATATATATATATGTGTGTGTGTGTGTGTGTGTGTGTGTGTGTGTGTGTGTGTGTGTGTGTGTGT
>NC_069004.1:3072166-3076632 GCF_001194135.2 Octopus bimaculoides | reverse complement strand
TGTGTGTGTGTGTGTGTGTGTGTGTGTGTGTGTGTGCTTGTATATGTCCCCAACTGCCTGAGAACCGTTGCTGAGTTTATTTACATCTCAGTAACTTAGAGATTTCGCAAAAGAGATCGATAGAATAAGTACTGCGGAGAGGAGTCTCTTTAATAGAGTGAACTGTTCAAGGCAGTACCCCAGCATGGCAGCAGTTCAAGACATTAGTCATTTCCGGGTCAGTAGCAGAAAACGCCTACTCAAGATGCCGTGCAGTGAGACGGAACCCGGAATCACGATGTTACAAAAGCCTTTAGCCACACAGCCATGCCTGAGCCTAATTGCATTTTTTAAATATTTTATTTCTTTGTGTCTTTTTGCATTTTTAACTTTCTTCATCTTTTTTTTTCTTTTTTTCATTCTTTCTCATTTTACACTGGAAAATACTGCCAGGAGCGGCATGTTTCTTTTTCTTTTCTTTTTAAAAAAAAAAGATGTAAATACCAGATCTAAATATGCCTAAATATATCTCTACACTCAACATTTCGTTTTCCACTCATCGTACATCATAAGGATAGTGAAAGGAAAGCACGATTGCTACAAGGTGAATATTAACAAGGTCAGAGGGTTTACCATCCTTGAATCACAATACATTAAAACAAGGGCAAGGAAAAGGAAGAAGAATACGACGTGTGACAGTGACAGTTATTCTCGAAGAATCCAAATTAACGTTCTGTAAATATATTCAGTAACGGTGTCACAATATTCTTCCAGCAATATGTGATTGTGTGATATCAATAGATTTTTCCATTTGGCTTTTATTTTCCATTTGCTTCCGGTATCAGACTATATCATGAAACGTAAGGGAAATAGAATAGTGATCCAAATAGAATGTTAGAATTCTTGTTCGAAAATATTAGGTGGTTCCGAAGGTAATGGCCGATTTCAGAAACATAATTTTATTCTGTAAAAATTAACAACAGAAATGTTTTGATGAGTCAAAGAATGAGCCGTGAACATCTCTGCATCCCGGTCATCCATCAACGAGATTATTTATGCCTCGTTGATAAAAAAAAACTTATTGGCTTTGATGTTAAGAAATCTTTGAAAGCTGATTCAACCTCTGGTTTGGACCTGGAAGTTTTATCACTTAAAAACGTGTTTAAATGGTTTGAAAAAATGGTAGTCAGTGGGTGAAAGGTCAGGAGAATATGGCGGATGTGGTAGAGTCTCGTCTCCCAAGTCTGTGAGTTCCTGCAGCGTGATTCTTGCAACATTTGGCTTTGAAGGTCTCAGTTTTTGCAAGTGAGCATGCATTTAAGCGAATTGATTGCAGTAAACCTCTGCCGTAATGCTCTGATTGGATTCCAGAAAGCTGTAATGGACAACACCAATTGCAGACCACCAGACAGTCACCATAATCTTTTGCTGATGCAACTTTGGCTTTGGGAAATGTTTGGGGGACTCATCATGGTCAAGCCATTGACCTGATCGTTTACGGTTATCATAAAAGATCCACTTTTCGTCACAAGTGATTATTCGGTCAAGAAAAGGTGTTTCGCAGAAAGAGTATCGAGCGCACTTCAAAACGCTGAACGTTTGTCCTCCCCACTTGACAAACGATGCTGGTGTGTTTACGTCCTCGTAACTTAGCGGTTCGGCAAAGGGAAACGATAGAATAAGTACTAGGCACACAAAGGATAGGTACTGGGGTCGATTTTCTCCGCCATGACCGCAGTCAAATGACTGAGACAAGTGAAAGAATAAAAGAATAAAAGAATAAAAGAATATGCAGACAACATTACATTTCCACGTAAACGGTTATGCTTTCAGAGACAGGTTATGTGGACGCACATATACATAGAGATACCTAGGTAAAGTTGTGTTCTGTTTCTGTGTAATTAATTGAAAAACTTCGCAGAAAAAAACTTTATCATCAAAGTTTTGAGACAGAGGGTGGTTGGAGGGTGGAGGGTGGAGGAAAGAAATAAAGAGAATGAAATAAAGAAAGGTTAAATGGCGGCGAAGGAAGAAGAGATTGGGCGATGATGGTTTAATAGGAAACAGTGAGAATGTACGCGATGGTGGTGCTGAAGGTGGTGTTGTTGGTGGTGGCGGTTTATTGTGGGGGAAGAAGATGGCGGGTTGGTGCAAGATTAACAATTGATTTCAAATTAATGGAGAGCAGAGTTGAATTACTTTAATTGAAACAAGCGAATGCTTGCAAAGAGTTACTTACACGCGCATAATCACTAACATAAACGCAGAAATACACATATACACACGTACATACACGCCGACGCACTCGCACACAAACATGGTTCATACTCGTACTTTGACATTGACGAAGTATACATTGGAATACAGGCACATACAGTCACGTATTGTAGACATACACATAGAGACAAACACATACAGTCACACTGAAACAAGCACACAGAGACGTAGACACATAAATATTTACATACATATATACACTTATATACACTTACAAAAAATGCCCGTAGGAATGTGTATAAATGCATATATATAGTCTCGTGTTTGTGTGTGTGTGTGTTCGAAAGAGTATAGATAAATACTTAATATATACATAAGTTCTATATCATATAGTATATGTTATATATTGAGGTAGCGAACAACGAAACGTGGTTGAAATTCCTCCATATATAAAATATACTATATAATATAGAACTTGTGTATATATTAAGTATTTATCTATACTCTTTCGAACACACACACATACAAACACGAGACTATATATATGCATATATATGCAAAGATATACTGAAACGTATATTACATACATAAATTCATATTGGAATCTACAAATCAACAGACATAAATGAATACATTTACATGTAAACAAGCTTGTTTTGGTATAAAATTAAACATGGATGTAAATCTCTACACAGAAATCAAACTATAACAGGATAGACCTCATAGCTACATGGACACAAAACGGATGTACGTATATATGTGTGTTTTTTTTATGTCTGTTTCTGAGTGTGTGGATGTGCATGTCTTCGTGTTTTTCTGTGCGCCTGTGTTTGTGTGTGTGTGTGCGTGTGTGAGTGTGTTTGTGTGTGTGCCTGTGTATGTGTCTGTGTATCTGTGTGTGTGTGCATGCGTGTGTGTGTGTGTGTGTGTGTGTGTGTGTGTGTGTGTGTGTGTGTGTGTGTGTGTGTGTGTGTCTCTGTCTCTGTGTGTCTGCGTGTCTGTGCGTGTGTCTGTGTATCTGTGTGTGTGTGTGTATCTGTGTGTGTGTGTGTGTGTGTGTGTGTGTGCGTGTGTACTCTCACAGTCACATATGTTCAATGTCTGCAGCACGATCTCGATTCCTCTTCTGAACTGTTTACAGTTGTCTAATGTAATTTAGTTTAGGTGTTTGACCATTAGATCAATGAATCCGAGTCGCCCACTGGACATATATGTATCTGGGAGTATGTGTGAGAGAGAACCGGGTGCGTGTGCGTGTGTGTGCGTATGAAAGTGCGTGTGAATGTGTGTGTGTGTGCGTATACGCGCAGGCAGTAAATACGAAAGCAGACTGTAAATATTTATTCATGGTGGTGCTGAGACTATTAATCAATGATAATGTTTATAACGCGGATCAGGTGGAATCTGTGGAGATGATGTAAGACAAGAGGGAGGAGGAGGAGGAGGAGGAGGAGATTATATCTTCGCATCGGTGACCAGACTCAATTACCTGCAAGCAGAAGAATTAGGCGTGCTTACGAGCACCCGACGGTCAAGCAGTGAGATGTAGGACACGTCCACCTCGTCAGATATCTGCTGAGGGTCGAGAGTAGTCTAACTAACTTGAGCTGAGCGATAGAGTCCTAAAACTCCTAAAAGTTACTTTTGAATTTCTTTTAAAACCTCCATATTGCTCCCGAACATCTGACGAAGTGGACGGGCTCCACGCCAGCAGGATTTCCACTAATATGGAGCCGAAGCAAACTGTCTGTAAATACGTTGTGGTACTCCGTCGGTAACGACGACGAGGGTTCCAGCTGATCCGATCACCGGAACAGCCTGCTCGTGAAATTAACGTGCAAGTGGCTGAGGACTCCACAGACACGTGTACCCTTAACGTAGTTCTCGGGGATATTCAGTGTGACACAGTGTGACAAGGCTGACCCTTTGAAAGAGAGAGAGAACGTTGTGGTGAAAGAGTACAGCAGGGTTCGCCAGCATCCCCTGCCGGAGCTTCGTGGAGCTTTAGGTGTTCTCACTCAATAAACACTCACAACGCCTGGTCTGGGAATCGAAACCGCGATCCGCGAGTCCGCTGCCCTAACCACGGGACCATTGCACCTCCACATTAAATACTTACATTTTTTTTTCATTTGCATGTGAATATATATGCGCGCGCTCACGTGTGTGTGAGTGAGTGCGTGCGTGTGCGCGTATGTATATCTTCTATTCTTTGTCTTGTTTCAGTCATATATATATACGCATATATATGTCTGAATATGTGTATGTAT
>NC_069004.1:3068601-3069776 GCF_001194135.2 Octopus bimaculoides | reverse complement strand
ATATATATATATATATATTGTACCAATGCACGAACACATTAAGACAGACAAATAGAAAGATGATAGATAGATAGATAGATAGATAGATAGATAGATAGATAGATAGATAGATAGATAGATAGATAGATAGATAGATCGATGTTAGGCTACGTCATGTTTTCTCTCAATCAAATTCTACCTACAAGGTACACTATAATTACCATCTTCATAAGCAGCAGCGTCCCTCACAAAACACCACCATGAGCAACATCCTTATCATCACTACCGCCACCGCCACCACTACCACCACCACCACCATCATCATCATCATCGTCGTCGTCATCAGCTACAACAATCATGGCAGACTAATGAGTCCCACACATCTGAAACATTGGTTACTGATTCAAGATTCAATTAAGGCTAAAATAAACCGATGTAATCTCATCAGTTTGTTTTTAATTGGTTAATTCGCAGTTGTGTACTCTCATCTCCAAACGCCCGTAAAATAATTGAGCAATTTAAGCCAGTTTAAAATCAAATTGTGTCTCTGGGTATGTATAAAGCTGCGAAAGTGTGTGTGTCTTTGAGAGTGTATTCGTAAGTGCGAATGCGTGTATGTATGTATGTATGTATGTATGTATGTATGTAGGTAGGTAGGTATATATTTATATATGTTTTTGCATGTATTTATGTTTGTATGTATGCATGTATGTGTGTATGTACGCCCTTGTGTGTGTGTTATGTGTGTTTGTGTGTTTGTCTTCTTTGTACGTGTGTGTGTGTGTGTGTGCGTTTGTCTGTGTGTGTGTATGCCTATGGAAAGACCTTTAAATATGTCAAAGTATAATTAATTATCACATTTTCCCCCATCAATATCATCAAATTAGTTATTTCAGTATTAACTTGAAAATAGCTGACATCTGGTGCACGTGTAACGTTGCATTTTTAAACTTGGAAACTTTCAGCGTTTTAAGCTAATAAAAGTTAAATAATGTATATATTATTTGTACAAATATATGTATACACCCATGCATACATAAACGGAAACGGAATCATGTAAAACACACAACCACTTTGCCTTTGCACACATATATACATATACATACACACATTCACTCACTCACGCATACACACACACATGCACACACAAACACACACACACATATATATTTATATGTTCACACACATACACACAC
>NC_069004.1:3065006-3068456 GCF_001194135.2 Octopus bimaculoides | reverse complement strand
TATATATATATACGACGTGGTTCTTTCAGTTTCCGTTTACTAATCCGCTGACATTGCTGCGGGCGGCTCGAGGTTATGGTAGAAGACACTGTCCCAAGTTACGTGCAGAGAGATTGAACTCGCAAAAACATGTTTGCAACGCGAGCTTCCTAACCACACTGACGCGCTTGCACCTTAATACTTTCACTGAAGCCACCAGATCCCATTGATTCTTAATAAATCTTGATGCTTCGTTGTAAGATTTTGCAGGAAATTTATTTGCTTAAAAGATGAGTATATTTTTAATAACACGTCTTGAGTTGAAGCTGACCGGTCCAAATTGGAGGTGGAATATTTTTACCGTTAAGGCTGAAGGTTTCGGCTAACAAACTTGCTATACCTTGTTTCTTACTGTAATTTTTACATCCTGATCTTTGGATTGAATTGTTTTGTTACGTCTCAAATGAACTTATTTGCTTATAATCCGTTAATGATTTTAGATGTTAATGAACCATCATCTCTACAGATTTCTCTCTTAATGATGTGGAATATATTTTGCAGTCAATTTAAGACATAGGCCAATTATATTTTAAATTCCTTTCCATCAAAGATATGTGTTACGTTTTTAGATTTATATTTTGTCATTAAGAAGATCGATTTTTTCTTCTCTGACACGCATTATAATTTACATGTCGTTACATATGCCGGTTGAATATATGTAATATTGCGAAGTGTAGAGCCTTTAATAATAGCTGCTGAGTGAAAGATACGTAGCTGTCAATTATATTAAACTTATTTGATGAATGGGTTTTTTCTATGGAATTTCTATTAATCATTTTATAACTACAGGACTGTTACTTCAAATTTCTACTTTTAGAAGCTTTTTCGCATTTTGTTTTAGAATTATTGTTAATTCTATTTATGTTTTTGTTTTACTGTTTCTTCCTATTAGAGTTTTGGTAACGTTGCTCAATTTCGCTGTAGTTTTATTCAGTGCTCCTTAACAACTACGCAGGGTCTCTTGTTAGTGCGAAAATCTCTTCTCTAAGATCTATATTAAGGATTGATGCTACATTTGGGAGCATTAATATTTATAGGATTAAATGTGTTGTTGGTGTTTTATGTAGGTTTTTTTTTTATCGAAGCCTTTTTCCAGCAGTCAACTGAAGTGGTGTACTTTATTTTTTTATATATCCTTTTTGTCTTGCATGTATATATACTTATGTGTGCTTATGTATGTGTGTGTGTGTTTTTGTATGTAATATATATATATATATATTTACATATATACACATATATAAATACTTACGTATATGCTTTATAATTGTTGAGAGAGCTCTCTTGCTTGAAACCGTAGGTTACCTTGTTAACCCACAAATAAAAAGAAAGCTTATCCATTTGAGCACTCGTTCTCACAGTTCGATATTAACATGTGTGTGTGTGTGTGTGTGTGTGTGTGTGTGTGTGTGTGTGTGTGTGTGTGTGTGTGTGTGTGTGCGTGCGTGTTGTATAAGGTACACCGTAAAATGAAATGCCTTGCTCGAAGACACAACGCATCAGCCAGTCAAAGAATCAACCCCACAGATCATGAGACGATCAGCCTAACCACTTCACATCTAACATTAGACAAACTGGCATTGGTTGTATAAGAATGATTGCCAATCAATTTAAGAGCAGATTTTTTTCAACACAATTATGCATTTCTAACATTCCAATATTGCAGAGGATGGCCGCAACACAAACGACGTAGATTTTATATTATAAAAAGAAATCATGCACCAATATATCCCCAAAATATTGAATGTTGGCCGTTAGATAAAGCATCAATTTAAACACAATCAAATGCTTCTGATAACCTTTTCAGACTAGGTGCATCAATCCGGAAAACACAAAGCAGAACATTAAATAAACATATATATTTGATTTGCTTGAGCCCTCACATGCGTAACTACCGCCTGAAATGTCATATCGCCACATGAAGAACAGCAACATGTAATCCACTTAAAATACGACACATTTTCCTCTTCTCTCTTTACAAGCATTTCGTGCGTTAATCAATAGAACCATCAGAATTCCCTATAGAACGCTGTTCTACTACATTCTCCAAGTCTTTGTCTAAAATAAAAGAATAATGCAGTTATTCAATGAATTACATTGCTTTCTTTAAATTACCTCACTTGAAAAGACCCGGCAAAGCAAAACATGAATTTTCATTTCTATTTTCTTTTCAGATAAATTCGCAAATGAACCGCCTTCATGCGGTTTCAATAGACACCCTAATACACAAGGATATGTTTCAAAACGCACAAGAACATACAATGGATTAAATTATATAAATGAAACACATAGTCTTAGAAACGCCATAATTCCCTAAGTCAATCAAAACATACTTACATTGACATTTCTAACGCCATCGATAGACAACGTTTCACGTCCGGTTTTTGGGGGGATTGTTTTCATTTGAGGGAAAAGGAGAGAAATATTGACAAACAACAAACGGTGAATGTGTTAATAGTCTTTCTTTCCGAAATATAACAAAACCCGAAGACTTTACATTGCAATATATTGCATCATATTAATGCGATTAGCTGGCAGAATCGTTAGCGTATCGGGCAAAATGCTTAGCGGTATTTCGTCCGTCTACACGTTCTGAGTTCAAATTCCGCCGAAGTCGACGTTGTCTTTTATCCTTTCGGGGTCGACAAAATGAGAATTTGTTAAACACTGTGGTCGATGTAATCGAATTACGCCCCCACCCGCCCTCGATGTTACTGGCCTTGTGCTAAAATTAGAAACCGATTTATTATGGCTTTCTTCCTACGACTACTTAGGCGCAGGCATGGCTGTGTGGTTAAGGAGCTCGCATTGTAGCCACATGGTATCGGGTTCAGTTCCACTGTTCGGTACTTTGCACAAGTATCTTCAACTATATCACCGGGTAGACCAACACTTTGTAGGTGAATTTGGTAGACGGAAACTATAAGAAATCGTCTCACATACATGCGTGTGTATGTATGTGTGAATGTATATGTGTGTGTATGTGTCTGTATGGCTGTATTCGTTACCCTCACTGTTTGACGACTGAGGTTCATTTATTTCCGCCCTCGTAAATTAACAATTCGACAAAAATGTCCGATAGAACGAATACCATACATACCTACAGGGAGGGGGTCGAGTTATTCGATCAAACCGTGGTGCCCTAGCTTGGCCAAACTCCAGTGACAGAAACAAGTAAAGGATAAACGATATAAAAAAAAGAGAAATAACTTAAATGTTACTAATTTGTTTCTATGCTTCTGTTGAATAAATAAATAAATAAATGATGTTATATGAAAAACAGAAAACATTCCTCAAAGGTTTCGATTTTCAGTGGCACAAACAAAACATTATTTATTGATATTTTGTTACAACAGAGGAACCGAATAAAACTGTCCATCAAATAAATGAAACAATACTGTTTCACACTGTTAT
>NC_069004.1:3062705-3064606 GCF_001194135.2 Octopus bimaculoides | reverse complement strand
ATATATATATATATATATATATATATATATATATATATATATATAAATATATATCGACGGGTCTCCACACAGTTTCGGCCAACCAAATTATTCCCTCACAAGGGATTATGCTATATATATAGCATAATCAGTTAGTTTTAATAATAATACCCAGTTTCGGAAGCCGGGGCTAAAAGTTGTTTTAATAACTGATGAAGATGTTTTTGAACCCCGGCATCTGAAACTCTGAGTATTATTATAACAACTAACTGATTGTCCTATATTATATATCTATAGATAAATTCCTTTATTTACATAATATTGAGGTCTCATTCATTCTTTTGTTGTCATATTATTATTATTATTATTAATATATACATATATGTCGAACCGGTGAGTGTGTTAAATAATAAGGTACTAAAAGAGAATAACTCTCCCCACACGCAATTATATATATGTATTAACGAAACGCAATTTACGAGAAAATACAGTTGTTTGTGTAAGGAATCATTCATTTAAGGAATGGGCAGAAACAGTAAGAAACTGTAAAAGACAAAATTAACGAAAGATTCGGAGTTTTGAAGCCTTTAGATAGAGCCGCTGCGTTAATGGTCTCAACACAACTTTGGATACGGTCGTTAAACAGTTGATATAGCTAGACAACTGAGCCACATTATCTCGTAAAAAAAATAGTGAAATCTCGGTGACTGAGATAGAAAGAGAAGCAAGGATTGAAGAAAGAAGTAAGATTAAGACACGTGACTAGAGAAAGAAATTGAAAACATCAATACATTTCGATAACATAAAACAGTTATTTAGGAAGAAAGTAAAATAAAACGAGAAAAAACATGACAATACTATAGGGAAATAAGTTTCGCGCGGAGGAAAGAAAACAGGATTAGATGCAGGGTGGATGCTGTTGCCAGTTGATGCGTTATCCAGTCTTTATCGTGGAAAATAACTCTTACCGAAAACTTCTCCAAAGAATAATATAATTGAGATATCGACTACTGCACGATGAGGGAGCCTTGAAATTGTTACTCGGTCAAACAGAAATAGAAACCAAATCTTCGAAACGAAACATAGTAGATTACAGAATCTATAAATATTTTGTACAGTAATACTGTTGCTTGAGGAAATTTAACATAGATTGAATGGAGATAGCAGGAGGTTTGTAAAACCAAGAACCAAGAAAAGAAACTAATGCATGTATGTATCTACGCATGTGTGTGTGTGTGTGTGTGTATGTGTTCATCTATGTATATGTGTATAAATCCATATCTCTCTATATATAAATATACAGGATGCGATAGATATATTGTCTCCATTCTCTATTTTTAATTTCGCGCATGCGCATTGTTTGTTTTTAATTTTGTCGACTACACAGTATAGTAGGGTCAGTTGAGCACCGTCTGTGAGAAGAACAGCACCCCGACGCAAATCACTCGGCCAGAAATTTGGAAACGACATGCTGTACTGCTTGGCATTCGCGCCGGAAGCTCCAACACGAACATCGCAGAGCGTTTGGGTGTCAATCTGAGGACATGTACTGAGAGTGATAAAAAATCAAACATCCAGTCAACATCATGGTGTTTGGAGTGATCACTAATGATGGCGACGTTATGCCTCCAGTCATCTTCCAGCACCGTCTCAGACTCGACACGGAGGCCTACATTGAAGTCATTGGCGATTTTATTAAATAAATTTACTCTTTAGTATTTCAAGATATTTTTATGTTATTTTGATAAATATATCTGTTAAAATGAGATGTCAGTGTTATTTTCATTTTTGCGTTATTTAGACGACAATTTATACACACACACACACATACATATATATATATAATGTATTGATCCGTGAAGAAAATTCAATAAAAAAATGAATATATATATGTACATATACATAAACATACATACATATAT
>NC_069004.1:3060657-3062183 GCF_001194135.2 Octopus bimaculoides | reverse complement strand
ATATATGTATGTATATATATATATATAAAGCATCAAATAGACCTGCACATGTTCCTACTGCATCGATTAGTCACTTTTTCAATCGCAACCATACTCTAATACCGGTGCAGTTTCTTTATATATATATATATATATATGTGTGTGTGTGTGAATTAGAGTGCGAATGTGTGCCGTGTGTCTGTGTATGCATCCGTGGGTGTCTGGAAGCCGTTAATGGCAGTCATACGCAAGGAAACAAAATAAATGCCACGAGCATTTTTTTGTTCAACAGACTTTTTTTTCCTTCTTATCTCTTTCCTTTGATACGGTTCTTTGATTCTGGGAACAATGCTGAAGAATGTGGCTATAAAAGGCAAGTCTGACACACTTGCACAACACCCAACCCCCACCACCAACACCACCAGCAAACACACAAACACACAAACACACATACACATACATACATACATACATACATACATACATACATACATACATACATACATACATACATGCATGCATTCATACGTTTTCATATCGAAACACATACATTCTCGCATAGACAGATATAAACACATACACATTCATTAACGAATACAAAAGAAAATAGCCGCGTTCCCATCATCCGGGTTATTATGGTTAAGATTAAATGATTGGTCGTGGAGGCATGTGACTAAGTGGTTAGTGGTTTTCGACTCATGATCGTAAGATAGTAGTTTCGATTCTTCAGCCGGGTGATGCGTTGTGTTCTTGAACAAAGTGCTTAATTTCACGTTGGTCCAGTCACTCAGCTGGCAAAAATGAATAATTCTGCGACGGAACGGCACCCCATCCATTGCGGGCGAAGGTGCATATTTATATGCCACAGAAACCAGGAAACCAGTCCTGTGAGTCTATGTGACTCGGTCTTTCTCCTATCCTAAATAACTCGTCAACTAAAAAGCGAAAAATGATGACGAAAATCACAGTTTCATATTTTTTTTATAATTAAGATCCAAACTGTTAATATATGAATGCGAAAGAGATAGTTGAATAACTGTAAAAATACTTTTGGGCCACCCTGTATGTCTCTCCTGCAAGTCAGTGCACACTGCAGACTTTTGCATCTTGGTGTGCGTTTTGTCATTAATTACCACCTCTTCAGGGTATAATTAATTGCATTTCACATTTAATTTTCTTTAAAAGTAGACAACATTGTTCGGCAGGTGCAGGCTTAGCTTTCTGACTGAACAGTTTGTATTGAGATCTATGTAGTCAACTTTGCTTCCTCTTAAAATTATTGGCCTTCTTTCAAAATTCGAAACCATTATTGCTCAAACGAGGCACAACAAGCAGTCGTTAGCACGTTTCTTCTCGCTCTTTACATTCTGAGTTCAAATCGCAGCAACATCGCGGGAGGTGGTAAGTCGATGACATCGACCTCCACTGCTCAACTGGTACTTATTTTATCGATCCCGAAAAGAAGAAAGACAAAGTTGACCTCGGCGGAATTTGAACTCCGAACATTAAGTATGGTATTATCCATACAATTCCAAAATAAGGTGATT
>NC_069004.1:3056929-3060094 GCF_001194135.2 Octopus bimaculoides | reverse complement strand
ATATATATATATATATATACGACGGACTTCCATACAGTTTCCGTCCACCACATTCTCTCACAAAGCATACGATGCCTGGGGACCATAGAAGACAAGGTGCCGGGCAGTGGGACTGAAACCGAAACCATTTAGTAGTAGCAGAGCGAACTTCTTAGCCAAGAAGCTATGCCTGCGGCATCTGTTGCACAACCTTGTCTGCTTTTGAAGAAAATTCAAGAAAGGCGGTGGTTAGCGGTGGGGAGATAAATTTTATTTTGACAAATAGTCAATAGAACTCTCATTTTCATCTGCTTGTTCCATGCAAGTTCAGAGAGAATTTGTCGTTAATTAAACTGGAGGAGTTAGAAAGAATTAAAAGGTAGCGTCAATTCAAAGACAACGAAAGATTGAAGTTAATGACAGAGGAATCTATTATCGTTTGGCAAAATTTTTATATCTTAATTCAGAAATATAATCTTGTAAGAAGCAACTGATGAAAATGTAGGCAGTCAGCTGGTGGTGTTGCGTTGCAATCGAGTTGTTTTAGAGGTTGCTATGCAACTACGTGTATGCGGTTTCAATATCGTGTTACAGCATACAACCCCTTGCAAGTATCATATATATATATATATATATTTATTTTCCCTCCCTGTTTATTTCTGCACATTCCTTTCTGCCGAAGAGCGTAGGCTCGAAACGTAAAAGACTTTCTCGCTTCCCGAGCGTTAAACTAATACATCTACTTGTTGTTTACACACCCGTCTTCGTCTTTTGTTTTGTTTTTTTTTGTTTGTTTTTTGTAAATTCTCACTATATATGTGTACAAGCTATTACACTGATCATTCTATATAGGAATAATTACACCAGGGAACATCTTAATCAGGATTATTACACCTGATCATTCCATACCGGAATAATAACACGCGATGATGCTTTAAGTAAAGTTATTACACCAAATAATAATCGGAAATTAAAATGTAGTGCATTAATATGGAATGAAAACTTATCGCCTCCAACGACGGAGTTGAATCTCTGGATTATGTTAATCATACTAACAACCATTAATATCAGAGATTTTATACAAGTATCATTACACAGTGTAACAATCAGTATTTAAAACCAATGAATATAACTCGTAAACATAAATATTGCCAAATACCACCGCCGCCGCCGCCGCCGTCTCCATTAAATAAAAAAATATTTATTCCTAAAGATGGCTTAAGGATCCGAAATATTATCTTTTTAACAACTCATCTCGATTGTCGCTACATATTAAAAGTAACTAAATAAATAAATGTCTCCTTTGTGTTGATAATGTATCGGAAATGTCACAGTTCCTGCTAAACATTTTTTAAAAAAATCTCAGTGAAGAAACTACGTCAGCATAGATGTATGAGAGAAAGAAACAAAGAGAGAAACAAATAAATAAATAAATAATATTTGCTCTGCAACGCAGTCACAATCATCAATATATATAATTTACAAGTAGCGCCTTCTATTTTCTCTTTTCTATTCTGTATGTCGTATCATCCTATGAATACATTAATCACGTCCACGTTCACACATGCGCACGCTCGCCCATTTGCACACACGCACGCACACATACACGTATATATATACGCTGAGCAAAAGGTGTACGTACGCCGCTATATGTATATATAAATACCAAAATAAAACACAGAGCAATAACGTAACGGATGACAATAAAAACACACGGACAGATGGACGATACAAGGACGGACATGAAAACCAGGACGGAACATTCGTGGCTTTCTATTCATCAGTCAAGCTTCCAGTTATCACTACAGTTTCGGTCTGTTACACTTGAGACTGTTCAAAATTGGTAGGCCCTAAAAATCTAAGCTAAGGGCATTAACTTTCTGGAAGAACGCGGACGAATATGTGCGACATGGCTAAAAGAAAACAGAAAACGGAGAAAATGTTACACGATTACAAATGCAAACAACAGGAATAACAACAGATGTCTTTCGATTAAAAGAAGAAGTTAAGTTATTACCCTTGAAGTGAAAAATGAGTTGTGTTCTAGTCTATACGAAAAATTTTAAAGGTTTACTGGCTGAATATGATCTAGACTAGCCAACAACAAGGTTAACGTGAAAACAATAAGAGAAAGTATTGAAGCAAGGAGAAGGAAATGGCTGTGTCGAGTTTGTTGTTAAAAGAAGACGTTGCCGACCAAAGGAAACATGGCGGAGAACAATAACAAAAAAATCTTAAATGCAGAAGGTTAACAATGGAACAAGCTGTCAAGGATGCTTTCAGTGTTAGAAGGTGGAACGATCTTGCTGTCTCCTCAAGTACCACAAAGCACAATGAGAACTAAAAAACAGAATTTTATATATTATATAAATATATAAATATATAAAGTAACAAACTGAGGTAAAGAAATCCTCCAAATGGGTGTGTTAAACATCCAATTGAATGATACGTCAGTTGGATACCATATAAATATTAGAATAATGCAATTATAAAGATAAATTAAATAGAGAGATATTCAATTGACAATCCAGTAACATCTTTATAATTAAATATAACGATATTTAATTTATCTTTATATAAATATATATATACAGACAGATAGATAGATAGAAGGACATATATGTGTGTGTGTTATATATATGCGTGAAGAGCGTAAGCTCGAAACGTCAATGGATCTTGCATATTTGTTGAGCGTCAAAGAGTAATACACTGTGTTCATTGTTCGCCCAGATGTCTCTATCTTTTGGCTTTTGTACAATTCGTACGAAATGCTGCTAAGCCTTTTGTCTGGCGTGCTAGCAATTCTTTTCTACTCTAGGCACAAGGCCTGACATTTTGGGGGTAAGGGCCCAGTCGATTAGATCGACTCCAGTACGCAACTGGTACTTAATTCATCGACCCCGAAAGGAAGAAAGGCAAAGTCGACCTCAGCGGAATTTGAACTCAGAACGTAAAGACAGACGAAATACTTGCAAAGTATTTCGTCCAGCCTCCTAACAATTCTGCCAGCTCGTCGCCTTAAGCCAGCGAAATATTTGGACAGCGTTTCATTGATTCTATACACCCTTAAAATCTCTGTTCATGTATCAATGTTTGAAATAAGTCTGAGATGTATTTCTGGCGAATGTTTAACAGTAATACCAAAGTTGAAGGTGAAGGCCAGATTGGATTGATTTCCCATCCACC
>NC_069004.1:3053075-3054561 GCF_001194135.2 Octopus bimaculoides | reverse complement strand
TATATATATATATATGTACGTACATACGTATGTATCTATGTATATATGTATGTGTGTATGCATGTATTTATGTAGATGTGCATATAAGTATTTATGTACGTAGTACGTATATATGTTCTCTTCTGCTTTTAATTATTTAAATTCTTCCTCTGAGCAAGAAGCTCGTTTCTAACAATGATGCAAAGCTTCATCGTTAGAACATAGATAACAAAAACAAAGTCTTGCACATTTTTACTCTTCCCCTTACAGATTGTATTCGTCATGTGTGAGTTAGTCGGTTGAGTTCTTTGTTCTGTAAACTCTAGATAATCCAGATTGTCACTTCAGCATTTACTCACTAAACCAAGCGCACCAATTATTATTGGTATAAATGTGAATTTATGAGACGGGCATAGAAGGTGGAAGTTTCGAACCAGTTGTCCGTCATTATCCTTTTTCTCTTTGATTTTCAAAGAAATCGTAACGTCAGCCCGTCCATAGTATTCGGCTACCTGATGCCAAAAAGATTATAGAGGTATAAGTCACTGAATTTACTTCGGTTTTTCCTTTGAGAGAATTCACGAGAGTCTTGGGAATTCAATTTTTTGTCACTCACACACACACACACACACATATACACACACACACATCAATTCAAGGAAACCCTGTGGATCGTAGTCAACAGCTTGTTAGCAGTCAGCTTACATATAGTTTGTATATATCATTTGAAGGAAAAAAAGGAATTGATCAAAAGAATGAATTACTCAATATATCAGAGTCACATCGTCTCATATCAAAATTAATGAAGTAACTTAGAGAAGATGACAAATGCCACACAGCTTCAGATGCAAAAGCAATTTACATTGCAAACTAAGTAATACATTCATATACGGTAAATATAAAAGAACAGAAGCTGTAGGCGTGGCTGTACGATAAGAAACTTGCTTCTCAACCACACATTTCCAGGTTCAGTCCCACTACGTGGCATCTCAGACATTTTTAATTTTCTTATGTCTGTGTAGTTGAATTCGTTTACTCTTTCAATAAAAAGTTAAGCATTCTTAAATAAATATAAAGAAAAGCAAACTATATAAAAAATGAAAACAAAACCAAAAATTATATTTATTATATAAATGAAAAGGAAAATTTAAATATAAATCCAAAATATACAATAGTAGAGTAGAATTATATTTAAAATTTACGGGAATAATACAGTAAGTAAAAGAATTTCCTGAGATTCACATAATAAATTGACACGTTTGTTTTGGCACACTGCGTTCTGACTTCGAATCCTGCCGAGATCAACGTTGATTTCATTGTCTTCAGATTGGAGTACCAATCTAAAGCAGTAGACGGACTTAGAGAATTCTTGGAGCGTTGGACGAGATGTCGAGTCCATGATAGTGCCGCGACACTCGCGGTGCCATTCGCCCTTCCTCGGCCTCTTTTTAATCCACGACTGCAGTTCGGTCATGGAGACGAGCTGTGGGAAAGCGCGCCTCACAAA
>NC_069004.1:3051675-3053026 GCF_001194135.2 Octopus bimaculoides | reverse complement strand
GTCTACGTAGAGCCGGAGATGTCGCACTCTCAGCGCGTGTCTAGAATAGATAAATAGATAGATAGATAGATAGATAGATAGATAGATAGATAGATGGATAGATGGATAGATAGATAGATAGATAGATAATTATTACCGAATTGATACTGGATTGCTTTGATGTTATAAATGTACTTTTGGAACAACCTTAAGATGTTTTATCTGACATTGCTCGTGTTATCTTAATGTATCCCAATCACATTAAATATGGACAAGCGTGATTCACTTATCTTCTGTACTACAAACAATCTCCTTGGCGGGGAAAGTCAGTTAAAAAGCAGTCATGAACTTTCCCAAGTTGTGTTTTAATACGAAGTTTACTTCACACCATGCAGTGTTGGTTGATTATATATATATATATATATACATACATACATACATACATATATATTCATTTATAAATATATACATATATATGTATGTATATGTGTGTGTATGCATATATATATATATATATATATATATATATATATATATATAATGTTCAAAATCACGGAGTAGGCGAACGAGTAGTATAACTAGGGTCAGCTAGTTTTAAATAAAAGATACGTTTGACAAACATCGAATATCCAATGAAATTCCTAGGACAAACCCAGAATTGCAGAGACATCGACTGATAATACATTTAGTTTAATTACTTCTATCTTTAATTATTAATTATTTTGTTCGTTAATTCCATCCGTCATCAATTTTAACGTTCGTTAATCCCCTCATTAATTTTTATTTTCTCATTAATACTTTGTTTCTCATACAACTTGTTTATTCTCTTAAATCTGTACCTGGTCGAGTGGGTAAAATGTCTGACGGTTCGAATCTTGATTGAAATAACTTTTATCTGTCAAATAACCAGACCTTACGTTTTTTAATGCATCAAGTAACCTTTTAAGGTATCAAGTAGCCAGGCTCGAATTTTTGAAAGCCAAACAATCCACCAAATAGGCGGCGAGCTGGTAGAATTGTTAAAGCGTCGGGCGAAATCCTTAGCGGTATTTCGATCTCAGTCCTCAGTTCAATTTCCATCGAGGTCGACTTAGCCTTTCATCATTTCGGGGTCGATAAATTAAGTACCAGTGTAACACTGGGGTCAGTGTGATCGACTATCTCCCTCTCCAAAAAATCCGGGCCTCGTGCTTATAGTAGAAAATTTTTTTTATTAAGGCGGCGAGCTGGCAGAATCGTCAGCACCCCCCGGGCGAAATGCTCAGCGCTATTTCGTCTGACTCTCCGTTCTGAGTTTGACTTCGCCTTTCATCCTTTCGGGGTCGATAAATTAAGTACCAGTCAAGTACTGGGGGTCGATGTAATCGACTAT
>NC_069004.1:3050824-3051628 GCF_001194135.2 Octopus bimaculoides | reverse complement strand
GTGGTTATAAATCAGCTTCACTCTACCGAAATGGTTATTGATTATCGTCTGTCTCGAAACACGTTGTTATATTCATCTCTTCAGGTTTCGTGCCTATAATATAGAGGATTACCATATTTGTCACCTATTATAGACATCTTTTAATTTTTTCCCTTCTTTACTTTCTTTTTCTATCTTTCAGATAAGCTAAACAGAATCTTTCTCTTTTTCTTTCTTTCCTGTTTTTTTTTTTTTTTTTTTTTTACACTATTTCGGATTTCGTGTAATCACATCACATTCTCATTGTCTGAGGGTTTCACGATTTTCCACAAAGAGTAACAGAAAGATAGAGATAGAGAAAGAAGAGCAGAGATTGAAGTAGCAGACATGCCTCCTCCGGGATAGGACGCCGATCTTCAGCAGGTTAGTCATCATGATATTGTTTATTTTATCTATTATAATTATTTTTATTTTTATCATTCGTTTTTTTTTTCTGTGAGTGTGTATCTTTTCTATCTGTTTCAGTCTTATAGAATTATTCCTTAGCAATCCTGTATGGAATCCTATTCTGAACCCGTAAGGCGGAAATGATTAAGATCTGAACAGAAATAAAAGGTGTCGTGCAAAATATAAGTCGGATACTCTTCGCACTTCTCAACACGGTTATGGCTTTTCTTCGTACCGCAAAATGAATAATAACTATACCGGAAGTGTGTGTATGTGTTTGTGTGTGTGCCTACGTATACGTATGTGTACACACACACACACACACACACACACACACACACACACACATATATATATATATATATATATATATATATA
>NC_069004.1:3038900-3043224 GCF_001194135.2 Octopus bimaculoides | reverse complement strand
ATATATATATATATATATATATATATATATATATACACACATATACGTGTAGTTGTACATATTTACGTAAGTTTAATCATATATACGCAGAAATATATAAGTACATACGCACACGTATATATATATATATATATATATATGTATGTATGTGTGTGTGTATACACATACATATATACATTTGCACACACAAACGCACATATGTATATATGTATGTATGTACGTGTATATGTATACACCTGCATACATAGACTCACCCATATTATTCATGCGTGTTTGAGTGTATATACATGTTTGTATATGTACACACACACACACACACACACACACACACACACACACACACACACACACACATGCATTCTTTGACTCGTTAAACTTTTACTGCGCGGCTGAGAACAGTTCACTTGATTGTAATTTTGTGACAGGTAATCAATAATAATGGAAAAAATTCCGAAAAACTCTTAAGTATTTTCGTTACATAACGATTCAACTGCCTTGGTATACTGTGATATCTTCTGCATGCTTCCATCACCTCTCCTCTACCATCCCTCCAACATGTCTCCACCATCCACCCGACATCTCTCCAGCCTGCACCCATTATACCTCCAGCGCATGTCTACCATTCTTTTAGTGCCACTCAATGGCGTCTCCATCATATCTCTACCAAACATCCATTTTTATCCTATTTCCGTTATTGATATTCTATGTCTCCACTTTATCTTCATACTTACAAAATCTCCTCCGTACATCCATGATACTGCCATATCACTGCTACACCTCCACGATGATACCGTCGTACCTCCTACACACATCCACGACAACTCCTCTCTAACTCCAGCATGACGCCACCACATCTTCACCATACGTCCGTCATACCTCTATCAGACTTCCCCCATGGCCACACTTCACGTCCATCATGCCTCCATTATGCTTTCACCGTATTTCTACGTTTCAATTCCGTGCTTACAAATACCTCCTCCATACCACCACCACGCAACCATTATACTTCCATCATGTCTACCCCTCATCTTTATCATACCCCCACTATGTCATCATCCCTACCTCCACCCTACAATATCCTACTACATGCTATATGTCTGGTGCTTCCTGTTGGGTGGGGGGCGATTATTACTCTGTGTCGAATCAAGAAGCTGTCAGTCTCAGCTTTAAGTTGTGTGCTTCTCAACCCAATTGGCTAATGTTCCTACCCTTCTTCCACCCTGTTCAGCTTTTGAATGTACCGTCCATCTAGGTGTTTCTCTCGCCATTACTTTCCCACAACATTCTATAATTATAATCTTAGCTTTGTCTTTTGCTGTTTCACAATTTCTGTTGCTCATTCAGCTTTTACTTCATATCTTCCTCAAACTTCTGATTTATAAGTGTAGACTTAATTTTTTTTTTAATAATGTATAACGATTCCTTACTAGATATTTTTTCTTTTTATAGTCCTACCCTGAACTTTTCTAAAAATATTGTTGCATAAGATCTCCTACCATCCTGCATTCACGATAATATCATCCTTCCATATTAAATTTTAGCTGATATATTCTAAATGAAGCCATTATTTATCCTGCTTTCCTATTCGGGTTTCGTAGTTAATTTAGCTTTTATGAATGGCTATAAATTATCACTGGAATAAATAGAGTTTCAATGAATTTCTTTAAATCATTGTTTAAAGATCGATTGTCTTAAAATCTTTAACTATAACCAGTTTCAGATTCTCTTGGACACGATTTCCACCTTTAGAATTTCCTGTTCTTAAATATTTCTCTCATCCCATATTAATTACATTTGTATTTATATTCCATTTATTTGATTGGCTATTGTTAATGCGGCTGTTGTTGTTATTGTTTTAAATTGGCAAGACTCACTCATTATTGAGAGTGGCAATTCAAATTTCGCCGAGGTCGGCTTTGCCCTTCACAATCTTGGGCTCGATGAAAGAAATATCCGTCAAGTACTAGGGGGTCGATGCATTCAACTTACACTCATCCCTAAAGTTGCTGGCCTTGTGCAAAACTTTACAGCCATTATTGAGGGTGGTGAGCGGGACGAGTCATTTGCATGTCGAGCAAAATACTTTGCGGTATTACTTCCGGCTCTTAGCTTCTGGGATCGAATTCCGCCGAGGTCGATGAAATAAGCACTAGTTGCGTGTGGGGGAGGGGGGCAATGAAATTCACCAAAGCCCTCTGGTAGAAAGCATGACGATGATAATAATAATAATAATAATAATAATAATAATAATAATAATAATAATAATAATAAGTGTGTATTATGTATGTATGTATATGTATGTGGTGAAGACGCGTGGCCTAGTGGTCAGAGTGTTTCGCTCACGATCGCGAGATCGCGGTTTCAGTTCGCGAGCCGGGTGATGCTTTGTTTCTTCAAGCAGATCGTTGCATCTCATATTGCTTTGCGATCCTCGTCCAACACCTGAACGCAACGTGAATTTAATGGAAGGGGTGAGCTAATTGGCAGCACATACATTTGTTAAACAAGACATTTTTGCCAGCTAGTTCGGCAAGAAATTGCAGAATTGTCTTTCCTTGGCTACCGAAGACTACCATCATGTCTGTATGTGTGTGTGTGTGTGTGTGTACGTATGTATTTATGTAGATATGTAGGTGAGTATATAGGTATGTATGCGTCTATGCATGTATGTATGTATGTTTATTTATGCATAACTCCGCCTTTCCGTTGCTTTGCTAATAACCAGTTGCTGAAATCTAATATACTTATGCAGGCTTCCTATATCAAAAACAGCTGTAAATTAATGTAAGTGATTACGCAACTCCTGTTCTTTTGTCATTCATTTATTGATTAATATATGCATATACATGCATTCATACATACATATATACGTATGTATGTATGTATGTATGTATATATATATATATATATATATATATATAAACACATACGTAATGTATATATATATATATATATATAGTAAATAAAAAAAAGCGGAGAACAAACAGAAGAGAAAAACAACAACGCGAGGACGTGGTACATGCAAAGTATTAGCAGACGCTGAGGGAAGAAAAGAAAGATGGTTCTACGTTTCGAGCAACGCTCTCTCTCTCTATATATATATATATATATATATTCCATGGTATTTTTATTTTGCATGTTGTTTCCATGCAATCAATATACGATGTAAAATATAAACCATCATTGCATCGACCGCTTTTTCTCATGTATCTTTGTACTCGTTGCACCACCGTTACCACTTCCACCACCATTCTGACAATAACCGAAAGCATTATTATTAATATCATCACAGTTTATTTTTTTTATAGTAATTTTTTTTTTATAATTATTCAATTATTTTTTTAATTCATATTTTTTGCTGTAATTTTTCTTCTTTTGTTATCCTTCCTAAACTGTGTCCTTCCACATTTTTCTATTACGTAATGCCAATCGCAATAACTAGAATTTCGTGAGAAGGTTTTGCTTACAAATGCTGCCATATTGAATTTCGTTTCCGTTGCTGCTGCTGTTTTTTATTCTTATCATTATTGTCTTTTTTTTATTGTTGTTGTCATTGCTATTACAAGTGTTGTTGTTGTAGTTTCTGTTGTTTTTATTTTATTTCTTTTTACTGCTCTTGTCATGGCTTTTATATATATATATTTTTTTCGATGTCTTGAAATTGTATTAACGTTATTGCCGTTGTTTATGTCGTTGTTGTTGTCGTTCCTGTTTTTATTGTTGATGTTTTCGTTGCTTCTGTTGTTGTTGTTGTTGTAGTGGCGGTGGTGGTGGTTGTGGTTGCTTCAATCTATTATGTTCTAAGCAAGAAGCATAAGGGAAATCATGACAAAAACAAATAAAATAAAATATTTTGACATCCAATGTTTGCACTGTGTATTTCTTTATTCATTTCTTTATTTAATTTACATAAAACGATTTCTCTCATTTATTTTACATTTTGGGGAAGGTCATTCCAGGTCACTTATGGTAATTATAATGCACTTATTATCCTTAGTTAACAATAAAATATCGGCAGTTATCATATATCGATTTTCGTCCTTTTCTTTCTGTATGTTTCTTTTTTTTTTTTCTACTGATTTTAGTGTTTGAAGTGTGGCCATGCCGGAGAACAACTTTCAAATTTTTAATCGAACAATATCAATTCCGTTTGTTATTTCAGTCCCTTATTTTATTTGTTGAACCCGCTAGTTGACAGGTCATAGAGATAACATAAACAACATCGATCTTTTGGCCATTTATAATATTGAAACCGTGAAATGAAACCGCGATCTTGCGAATAACACTCCTCTAACCACTAGGCCACGCACCCTCACTACATATA
>NC_069004.1:3037483-3038572 GCF_001194135.2 Octopus bimaculoides | reverse complement strand
ATATACACATATCTGTACATATTTACATCTACATGTGTATATAGATGCATATCAGGGTACAGGACGTTAGAACAATGAACTACAGACAACGGAACGAACACATAGGAAAACAGATAGCCACTTGGAATTAATCCTTCGTCAGCTGCCTCTATTCTAACTAGACGTTTTGAAGATAAGACAGAACGTACTCTAGAATAGTCTCTTCTAGAGTAGTGGATCGACCCACTAAACAGAGGATTCCAAGGTGGCAAACACAAACCAAAATGCTTCCCTCTTTATACTCCTGAGCTCAAATTCGGCCGGGATTGATTTTACTCTTCGTCATTTCGGGGTCGATGAAATAAATACCAGTTTAGCAATGTGGTCGATCTAATCGACTTTGATTTTCCCCCCCAAAAAAAAATTTCAGGTCTTCTGCTTATTTTATGTAGGGTTAATTTTATTTACTAGAACGATTCTCGATTTTACCATTCATGGTAGCTAAGTTATTTTTGTCAGTAACACAATCGAAAACATGATTTGAATGTTTACTCCTACAAAACTCAGAAACCCTCAACCACATCAATGATCGAAGGGCTTTCCAGTTTGGTAGTTTGTTTCAGGATTTTTTTCCTTGTGTTCCCTATTCTGTTGTGTTTTTTTTTTTTCAAATTCCAGCTAACTTTATACAATCAATAATATGCCAGTCTCTTTTTGTCTCAGTTATTTTTCGTTATTGTAAACTTCTTACTTTTCGGTAAATTGTTTATAGACACTTGCTATATCCTTCGGCAAAATAGAAATATTTCTGTAACAATTTTTTTCCTGCCTGACTTGTAAACAATCTTCTTTTTCTCCTTGTGGTTTCAATGTGCTGCTTTCTTCATTGCAATATCAAATATGTTTCTTCATGTTTTACCGCCAGGCAATATTATTGCTGTTGTTGTTGTTGTTGTTGTTGTTATTATTATTATTATTATTATTATTATTATTATTATTATTATTATTATTATTATTATTATTATTATTATTATTAAGGCGACGAGCTGGCAGAATCGTTAGCACGCCGGGCGAAATGCTTAGAGGTATTTCGCCCGTCGCTACGTTCTG
>NC_069004.1:3034470-3035520 GCF_001194135.2 Octopus bimaculoides | reverse complement strand
TATATATATATATATATAAATATAAATATATATATATATATATATATACACATATATATTTTCATATATATATATATATATATATATACACACACACATAAATATATCTTTTATTCATATATATGTGTATTATATGTAATATACATTTATAAATAATGTAAATCACATTTATATGCATATATGTAGGTGTACATTTTAACTGAATAGTTAGTACTACTAAGACTTACCTACAACAAACTCCAAAATCTACAATGCAGATTTTGGTATTTACTGTAGTGAAGTATTCATCTTGCAAAGCAAGAATTGTCACGCATTGAACACTGTTAGAATGGAATTCATGAACACATTCAAAAAGCAAATAGATTTCAAAATGTCTGTGGATACGAATCTAAATACAGTTATATATTAAATGCAACAGAGGAATTCAGAACTGATACATGCAACTTTTATAGCAATAGTAACATACAACTGTAGTATACTAATGTCAATTCCGTCTATTCACTCTTTATTCCATAGAAACGTTGTTAATAATATTAATAATAGTAAGGAGTCCATATCCAGCTCCATCTTTCACGGGGATTCTTTTAACTCTGCTGCTCATTGTTATGATGTTGCGTTAAAAGACAGAAGCTTCAAAGACTGGATTCCTCATATACAGAATAGCTCTAATGATCAAAAGCGTGATAAATAGGAAAGGAAATATAGTGTGTTCCTTCATAATGCTTAACTGTTCCTTCCAATATCACCAGGATTTTTCTGAAACTTATAAAAGAGCATTTCTACGTAGACTATAGATATCATAATATCTTTAATAGAAATAACATTAAGATAAGGCATAACTGTACCGAAAACTCCTTTGCTTCTATGGCCTGCATAAGCAGATGTAACGTTTCTGGTATGGACAGGCAAAGCACTTCTCGTCTAACTGCAGCCACATATATCCTGTGCCCACATATGCATATGTATATGCGTATACATGTAAGTATGTATGTATACGTATGTATATATGCATATATATGTATTATTTATATTATATATATATATATATAT
>NC_069004.1:3032923-3034437 GCF_001194135.2 Octopus bimaculoides | reverse complement strand
TATGTATGTATGTATGTATGTATGTATGTATGTATGTATGTATGTATGTATGTAAGTAAGTTAACCAAAAGTCACCCGACAGTAGATTAAAATTCCATAAATTCTATCTGTAATTCTCTATTGACTCGAATGGAAAAAATTGTCGCTCAAGGACTTCAGTTTGAACAATTTTCATGATGTTTCATATTTAGATGCTTTTATTAAATTAATTCAGTTGTTAAACATAAATAAATCTTCGAATTAAATGGTTTTGATTTACTGTCAGGTGACTTTTGGCTAATCCTGTATATATAAATATGCATGTGTGTGTGTATACATGCATATATATACAGTAAGTATATACGTGTGTCTGTTTTTGATCTTTGTATTTCGTGCCTGTGTTTCCCATCTTCCCATTGCTTGACAACCACTGATGCTTCATTATGTCCTCGTAGCTTAGTGGTTCAACAAAAGAAACCGAAAACATATGTACCAGTTACGTACTGAGGTCAATATAATCGACCTTCCCCCAAAACTTCGGGCCTTGTGCCTAGAGTAGAAACGAATATTTGTGTTCAACCTATTCAGATGCGGACTTGACTTGTTTCTATTGTTTTTATCTGTGAAGAATAAAATGTATTGAGACACATTTTAGTGTCAGAGTAGTATTAAATTATAGTTATTGTTTCCTTACAACCTGGCCAAGTTATTTTAACTTTTGTACACTCTGAGAAAATTAATCATTCATATAAAAGAATAAGTTTTTGAATTTTACGAAATATGTTTTATAACAATCAGAAGGATAATTCGTTACGAAGAACAGGCAGAGGTGAGAAAAAATCATAAGAATGTGTTGTAAATTAGATATAACAAAAAAAGAAGAGGGGAGAAATGTAAGATGGAAAAAGAAGGAAAATGGCAGACGGAAGCTGGAGAGCAAGGTGGAAGACAGAGTGAGAAGCATTGTTAAAGGAGATGGAAATCGTCAAAAAGAAATTATTAAATATGAAACGGTTAGGAAGAATTGCGAGATGGAGAGAGAAGAAAATGACAGACGCAGTAAGTGAGGAGAACAAAATACAGGGAAGTGAGACGCGTTGCTAGAAATGAAAAAATAAAAACTTATCCGGAGATTTGAAAAACGTCAAAAAGAAATGTTTTAAAATGAAACGAGTATGAAGGATTGTAGTTGTCTAGGGAAGAAGAAAAAATATTAATATTAATAGTAAAATAATGAGCAAAATAATTATAAAACACAAAAAAGATATGAAATATATAAAAACAGGTGCTGGAATTGCTATGTGGTTAAGAAACTCGCTTGCCAACTATTTAGTTTCAGGTTCAGTCCCACAGCTTGGTCCTACCAAAACATTCTGAAATGAATTTGGTAGATGTAAAACCTGGTACTTATTCTATCGGTGTCATTTGCCGAATCACTAATTCATGGCGACGTAAACACAACCACAGACACAAAGACACACACACAGCCATATGTGTATCACATGGATATCACACTTATATATATATATATATAT
>NC_069004.1:3029464-3030175 GCF_001194135.2 Octopus bimaculoides | reverse complement strand
TATATATATATATATATATATATATGATAATAATACCATTCATATTAAAGGAACAGAGATAGATAGATAGATAGATAGATAGATAGATAGATAGATAGATAGATAAACATATTTTATAGGACCATATATGTGTGTGGGTGTGTGGATGTGTATATAGATGTGTGTGTCTGAGTGAGAGGGTATGTATGTGTGTGTGCGTGTGTGTGAGTGTGTGAGTGTATGTATGACAATAAGAGAAATATATATTTATATATATATCGCGAATTTAATTAGAATAATGCTTTCTGTGTCAAATATAGCCAATGGCTCAATGAAATAGAATAATTTCATTTCAAGTGATATATAAATATATGGATATAATGAATTAGACGCTAACGCTACGTCAATATATAAAACACTGCATGCATACGCACATATACACAAACATCTATATGTATGTACGTAATATAGATAGATAGATAGATAGATACATACATACATACATACATACATACATACATACATACATACACGTTTGTTCGTATGTACGTTGCTTAAAGGCGATTGAATAAGAAAAGAGTGCTCAATAGATATTGTTATGGATTCGGGGATGTCTTGTTTATATTGAAACTGTGCCTGGGAGATTGTCGCCTGACTCGAGGGTCATGCCACTGCGATATTCATGTTCCGCCTGAAGATCGCAGTGGTGTGAAAGTCGAGCCGCGAGACAAA
>NC_069004.1:3027507-3029454 GCF_001194135.2 Octopus bimaculoides | reverse complement strand
CATTAAGGGATAGTGTCATCCAATGAATTACTGTTTCAATACCTAATATTTCTTGAGAGTAATAATATTCATTAAACATAGGTTTATATATAAATCATGGTTTATAATCATTCAAAAGAAAGAAAATGGAGATATGGCATTTAACAAAAATTTATTGTGGTGATTCTAAAATCCAACACATAAAACTGCCGAAGAGAGTGGGTAGTGAAAGGAGAAACACCGGCACCCAAGGCTAAAGAAGGTCTTCACCCACGTAATGTGTTGTTATCTGTTTGGTGGGATATGAAAGGTTTGGTTGACTTTGAACTTTTAAACCGAACCCAAACGATAACAAAGGAGATCTTTTGCGAGCAGCTTGAATGGCTTAAGTCAGCGCTAGAAGAAAAACGACCATCTTTGGTTTCAAGACGAAAGGTTTACTTCCATCAGGTTAATGCTCGGCCACATACAGCAAGGAAGACATTGCGAAGGCTGGAGCAGTTTGAATGGGAAACGACACCCGACCCACTATATTTGCCGATGCTGGTGTGTTTACGTCTCCGTAACTTAGCGTTTCGGCCGAAGAGACCGATAGAATAAATACTAGGCTAACAAAGAATAAGTCTTGGGGTCGATTTGCTCGACGAAAGACGGTGCTCCAGCATGGCCACAATCACATAGCTGAAGCAAGTAAAAGAATAAAAGAATATGTGTGTGTGTATACATAAATTTATATATATGTATATATATACGTACATAAAGAGTTGTGTGTGTGTGTGTGTGTGTGTGTGTGTGTGTATGGATGGACGTGTGTGTGTCGAGAAGTGGCCATTGAATTTTCAGACTTTTAGTTCGAGTATTGTTCTAAAACAAAACTAAAGTTTGAAGTAATTACGTATCTGTGTACCTGATGTTAGGTGACAGAGTAGATCAGACGTTTAAATGTTGCCTGGAATCAGTAGATGACATATTGTTTAATCATATATTGTTCTTTCTGTCTGAAGCACGAAAATCCATTTAATTTCGAAAATGTAAATAGATATTCTCGTCTGTACTGTGTTGTTTTTGTGTTTGTGTTGTGTTGTTTTTATGTGTAAGATATAGATTATTGGAAGAAACAATGAATGAGGTTACTAATCAGACATATAAATTGACTCACACACATCTGCTTTTATTTATATATATATATGTATGTATGTATGTATATATATATGTATGTATGTATATATGTATGTTCGACTAAAGACCGTGCTTCAGCATGGCCGCATTCAAATGACTGAACCAAATAAAAGAATATATGTTTGCGTATGCATATAAGAATGTATGTGACGGTAGTTTTTTTTTCCATGGGCCGACAAAAACGATTCTGTAATTCCTTACTGAACATCCTGCACAGATGATTCGCATGCAGTGATCTAACCTATCTGCTGTGTTCTCTCACCACCACGCCTCCATCGAATCAAATCAACGTTGCCTGAAAACTCGTACGCTGTACGACGTCGAGTATCGAGGTGGTCGCGGAGCAACGTAACTTAAAAATGTCTTCCTCTCGAACACAACGCCCAACCCGGTCTAGGAATTGAAACCGTGATGTCGGGAATGTGAGTGCAACGACCTACCCTCTAGGTCATGCGTGTATATAATGAATACTGAAATAATGAATATTTAAATAATTGTGAGTTTCATTTATTTCTTTCGTTAGTTTGTTTAATTCACTTTAGACATGTTTTGAATTAATTATTAAAGACTTTTCAATTGTATAATTGCAGTCGAGAATTCAGCAAATTACATGTATTTTAACATAAAACAGTTTGCGATGACGTATAAGGAGCGTTGATCTCATGTAGAGAGCCTCATTATACATATACATCCACCCACCCACCGACACACCCACACACACGCACACAAACATATTTGTATATATATGTACGTATGTATGTGTATATATATATATATATATATATATAT
>NC_069004.1:3022630-3024575 GCF_001194135.2 Octopus bimaculoides | reverse complement strand
CTCACACACACATACTCACACACACACACACACACACACACACACATATATATATATATATATACATACATACATATATATATATATATATTGAAAAAAATGAGACTTTAAGTAGCGTCAAATTTTCCCAAACATGAAGAATTTTACTGCAATAATAGAAATGATAGTGATTATACAAGTGTCAGATATTTTATGAATTTTGCATGTGATTATAGCAGCAGAGAAAACAGTCAGCCATAATTTATGACACAAAAAGGCGGTGAGCTGGAAGAATCGTTAGCCGGACAAAATGCTTAGCGGCGTTTCTTCCGACTTTACATCCTAAGTTCAAATTGCCATCGAGACCGAATTTGCCTTTGTCTTTCGAGGTCCATAAAATAAGTACCAGTAAGATTAATCGACCAGACAACTTCCTATAAAATTCCACGTCGTCTGCCTATAGCGGAAAAGTATAACAAAACAGTCAGCCATATTGTTTATACTTTTAGTAAGTTGTCACACTAAAATCGATCAAATGAATTCCAGTCGCAAACCGTATCGATTTAATCAACAGCACCTTCTCTTTCCCACCTCGCATCCGCACATCCGCCACCGATAAATAGTCGCATGTCGTCTGGCCTAGAATATGCCATTAAAAAAAAATCAATATTTATTTACATCTTGCAGTTTTTTTTTCTTATTTTATGCTTTTATGTTTTTATTTTCTGTCACTTTAATGTCCGAGTAAAAGCAATTTTTTCTTCTCTTTTTAAAATATTTCTTAAACCAAACTTAATCAATTCTGATTACATTTATTCAATGGTTCCTGTTTTATATCATTCTTCGAATATTGAAGCTAATTTATCTAATTAAACGCTCAAAATGTCTCAAAATCATAAATTTCCTCGAAGATACGTGTCACTAAAACTCCCCAGCCTCTAAAAAGAAGAAAAAAATTGTAATTTTCTTCTCTTTCTCTGTCATCCATTTTTAATACATTTTACATTTTATTTCTGTCTTCATTTTATCTTTTTCTGTTTTTCTTCTCGTCGTCGTCGTCGTCGTTGTCGCCTGAATTCAATTATACTCCAGTCACTGGTGTTGTGTGCTCTTTCATGTAAGCTGTTTGTTTCTCTCCACACCAAGTAACAATTGATTTGTGTTTGCATTATAAATTAGGCATCAAAGTTACTTCCGTAACTCTGCTTTACATTTTACGTTATGTTAAGCTAAATAATACAAAGAGTCGAGAGCCGTAAGGCGAAGCGTCAAATCCACTCGTGTCTTCAAAACAGCATTCAACTTACGGGTTTAAATGCCTGATCGTTACTAAGCAAATTAATGATCAAAGGCGTTCCATCCACGGCAACTTGTCTTTTTATTAAGATATCAACGATTACGGTATTGCTGCATCGTTGCGCCGGTTCTTTTCCGCTTTTTTTGTGGGGGTGGGTAGCTTCTTTTTTTTGTTTCTTTCTTAAATCGAAAGTCAATGAGCTGCAATTCGAAGGAAATTTGGCTGTTATTTCTCGCAGGGCGAGTGATAACATATCTTAGCGTTACCCTCCATATCGATTGCAAACTTAATTGCATCGCAGCCAGAACTGGGATGCAAAACCAAATCGGATCACGTTGTAATTGGGAAATGGATTAAGAAAACATGATTGGGAAATGGATTAAGTAAACATAATCGTCAACTTTTAAATATGATAAAATATATGGTTTTCAAGAAAATAAACTTTAAATCAAATTATTTGAAATTGAATAAGACATCTTATAAATATTAATCCTAAAATGCGAACTATATTTACGGACATTTCTGTCTACGCAACGCTTTTCTCCCTTTCTTTCATTTGCGTATACGAAAATTAAAATTTGCTATCAATCCATTTTTCCCTCTTTAACGTATTATATGCTATATATTATCGTGTTACATGTGATAGAATAAACGTATATATATATATAT
>NC_069004.1:3018758-3022143 GCF_001194135.2 Octopus bimaculoides | reverse complement strand
ATACATACTGGTATATATGTATATGTATATAGTTAAATCACAGTTATATAAGATATAGGCAAGCGTTTCTTCTCTCGCGCGCGCACGTGTGTGTGTGCTTATGTGTGTGAATAGCATCGATGACCTAACCTTACTTTCAAATTCATTAAGCGTTGCATCACGACTTCAGCATCTTTGCAACGATGCCAAATAGCCTGAAACCTGAACATTTCCTCAACATCAATACACCATGTTTTCAATAATTCTCAAGTTTCACAGAAACCAATAATGCAGCTAAAATGTTTACACACGTTAACATTCATTTTACCACAGGTAGCTATGATTCAATCGATCATAGTACTTGATCGCAATTTAATGCATCGATTTAGGATATTGGAATGCAAAAACGATCTAGTCCATACCCACAAAGTGATTTAAACCAAATTCTGAAGAGAAATATCACTGAATGCGTTGCAAATAGCGACAAAAGAGCTTTGACAAAACAAACGGCTTACTGTTTAACCATTTTAGGCAAACAAGTGATTAGTTATAGTTGGATATTTAACCAATTGACTAATATTAAAGGAATGGAATTGAGCCAGTGTGTGTATGTGTGTGTTAATAATATTGGCGTAATGACTCCGTAAACACAGCAAAATCCTAAAAGTATTTAATTTCAAAATATGATGTTAATGCATAAATCAGATTGGGTCGAGAGTTTGCCAAAACCTTTAGGAAGGGTAGATTTTTTGTCGGTGTTCGATACAGAGCTGGCCCAATTGTTTGGACAATAGCATAGGTAAAATCTCTGCAATATGGGGGAGGTTGATAGTCGATTGCATTTGACACTAGTGCTCAACTTGTATTTATTTTACGGATTCCAAAAGGATAAGGCAAAGTTCACCTCCATGAACAGACTTACGTACGATTTCCGCCAACCGAATTTCACTGAAGTGCTTTATGCTGACTCTACAAGATGTTACTCAGTGAGTTCGAACCTTGACATTTGTGATTGACAAAACTCTCAAACTATTGACCAAGCAACGATTCAGTAAGGATATAATGTAAGATAAATATCTTGCAATGTTTAGTTCCAGAAAGGTGGCGAGCTGGCGAAATACTTGGAGGTATTTCGCCCGTCTTTACGTTCTGAGTTCAAATTCCACCGAGGTCAACTTTGCCTTTCATCCTTTCAGGGTCGACAAATTAAGTACCAGTTACGTACTGGGTCGATCTAATCGACTGCCCCCCTCCTCCAAAATTTCGGGCCTCGTGCCTAGAGTAGAAAAGAATATTTAGTTCCATAAAGGTGGCGAGCTGGCGAAATGCTTAGCGGTATCTCGTCCGTCATTACGTTCTGAGTTCAAATTCCGCTAAGGTCGACTTTGCCTTTCATCCTTTCGGGGTCGATAAAATAAGTACCAGTTTAAGTACTGAGATCGATGTAATCGACTTGCCTCTCCCCTCAAAACTTCTGGCCTTCTGCTGAAACTTGAAACCAACATTTACTTTCATTGTTTTAGCCGGTCTTTTTATCAAGTTCTTCTTCTTTTGCGTCCCCTCTCGTTCTTCTCATTTTAATCTCGTTATTCTACATTCAGTCTCATTATTCTTACTTTTAATCTCGTCTGTCTATGTTTTAATATCATGATTCTATCTTTTATCTTTCATGTGTCGCACGTACAAAAGATAATTTACAACGAAGACGCATTTTGCGATTATATTTCTCTCGTGTTGCGGAGGCTGATTTTCGCGATAAGTTATATTGAAGTCATTAGCTGGGTTTTTCTGTTTTCTTTTTCTCCTTCTTTTCCTATTTTTCTTCTCTTTTTCTCCAATGACGAAACATGAAATTCCATAATGATCATTTCTTTCTGAACAACGGTTATTATTATTGTTAAGGCGTCGAGCTGGCAGAATCGTTAGCACGCCGGGCGAAATGCTTACCGATACTTCGTCTGCCGTTACGTTCTGAGTTCAAATTCCGCCGAGGTCGACTTTGCCTTTCATCCTTTCGGAGTCGATAAATTAAGTACCAGTTATGCATTGGGGTCGATGTAATCGGCTTAATCCCTTTGTCTGTCCTTGTTTGTCCCCTCTATGTTCGGCCTCTTGTGGGCAATAAACCCACATCAATTTTTTTTAGTTTAACTTAGGAAGAAAAATAAGGGTGGAACAGGAAGTGCTCCCTCCCAACAAATTTTTTGAAAGTGAATGATAGTTGCAAGCATGGGTCATGTGAATCGGTTTGTTCTGAGCTGTGGGACACAATTACAGGTGGGACACAATTGCAGGTGGGACACAATTGCAGGTGGGACACAATTAGAATTTTCTTCAGGTTGAGTAACCCATCCTGCTCAAAAGGTCCCTGAATAAGAGTTATTTAAGGATGTTGAACGAAATACCCATATTCCAAGAGGTGAATTATCCAAACACCAAAGAATTCTTCTAGGCACATGGCTATGATACTCCCCCACTACTTCTGCTCGTGATCAGAGATGTACATATCGTCAGCCACCAAGGGACATGCTCAACTGGTTATGGTCAAGTAACTGACAAGCAGATCTGTGGTATTGATCAGAATATTTGCTGTAACCCATCTTTTACATCAGGACAAAACATTTACATGATAACACTTCCAAGTATTGAGCATAATATTTGTTGTAGCCCAACATATTATTATTATTATTATTATCATTATTATTATTATTATTATTATTATTATTATTATTATTATTATTATTATTATTATTATTCATTTCTGCAGAAGACAGCTACAAAAATGTCCCCTACTGGAATTTCAGTTGTAATATCTAAAATTTCGCTCCATTTCGAAAGACTGCTTGTTGCAATCAACATTATTTTTTTTTCTCTTTTTTTTTGTTTTTTATTCTATATTCTTTATTAATTTCTGCTGAAGACAGCAGGAAGAATTGTCACTATTGAAATTTTAGATTTGTTACCAATGGATGCAACTACCGTTCCTCCTCCCGTTACCGAAGTCAAACTAACTACCAAATGACAAACACAAATACAGCCATTTCCCTTACTCTAGTTCGCTCTCTCTTTCTCTCTCTCTCCTTCTATCTCTCTGGTACTACTACTACTACTGCTACTACAACTACTACCACTACTCCTAGGGGCCCTGTTCCTGGGATCTAGTTGGTCTTGTGGTACCTTCACCCAGGCGCTTCTTGCTCGCTTCTCATTTCTCTTCCCCTACAATATATGCACATGTCAACTTCTACATTCGCGGATCAAGCCATAAATTTTAAATGAAATTGGGTAACTCGGAAATTGAATTATGGGCACAGGACGTCACGAAAAGTGTTCAACAAAAAGTACGACGTGTGTGAGTATATATATATATATATATGTGTGTATATATATATATATATATATATAT
>NC_069004.1:3017170-3017759 GCF_001194135.2 Octopus bimaculoides | reverse complement strand
TATATATATATATATATATATATATATATATATATATATATATATATATATATGTCGGTGCTTGAGTGTATATAGGAATGCATATTTGTATACATATGTATGTATGAGTACATATATGTGTGTGTATGTATGTATGTATGTGTATATAAGTATGTATATATGTGTGTGTGTATGTGTGTGTTTTTGTGTGTGTGCGTGCGTATTTGTTTAGGCTTCTACGCATTAATCATTTTCCCCCCTATTTCTACATGCTATATTTTGATTTTTTTTAATTTTTTCTTCCTAATTACTATTTCAGCTAAGTGATGAATTCTTTAATTAACACCAATTTTAATTCGGAAGCATTTGATTGGCTGATATTGTATTTCAATCTCTAAATCATCTAATTTAATTCTCGTTGGATCCGCTGGGGGTGCTGAGCAATGGCATCTACATCATTCATGTGATACTCGCTACCAAGGATCCTGTACATGGTGTCTCGACCACGTAGAAACTGTAGCTAAGTCCTCTGACTATTCACACTCTGTTCTATTTTTGAAAATATGCAAGAATTCATTAGATAGATCGAGAGAGAGAGAGAGAGAGAGAG
>NC_069004.1:3015295-3016949 GCF_001194135.2 Octopus bimaculoides | reverse complement strand
GAAGGCGGCGAGCTGGCAGAAACGTTAGCACGCCGGGCGAAATGCTTAGCGGTATTTCGTCTGCCGTTACGTTCTGAGTTCAAATTCCGCCGCGGTCGACTTTGCCTTTCATCCTTTCGGGGTCGATAAATTAAGTACCAGTTGAGCACTGTGGTCGATGTAATTGACTTAATACCTTTGTCTGTCCTTGTTTGTCCCCTCTATGTTTAGCCCCCTGTGGGCAATAAAGAAATAAGATAGATAGATAGATAGATAGATAGGTAGATAGGTAGATAGATCGATATGCCACCGCTCAGTAACGTACCTATTCGTACTTAATTCGTTCCAATAAATCGCTGTTGTATGTTTTCGGTGGACGAAAAAGGAACAGAAGAAAAGAAGAGAAGAGATACGAAATCGTGCATTTCTTCGCAGTTATCAATGAGTGAATGGCAGAGAGGTTATTGAGACTTGAATGCCTGTTGACCTTTGGAATTAAACTGAGAATCATATTCACTCCGGCCATACGAATTTCAGACAAATTCGGGAATGAGTATTATCAAAAGAGATTCATCTTCATCCCAGCGTACTTGTATTTACATCAGATACACTGTAGAGTTTATAACTATGAAAGGTTGATGAATTAAGTACAACATGTTGAATGTGTGTGTGTGTGTGTGTGTGTGTGTTATCATTTTGCTTAGTTGTAATGGCGCTAATAACCAGCTGTGAGAACACAATATGCTTATGTATTAGAGCAAAGTGTCAGGAGGGTATAAATCTTAATGCCAATTTATAATTTCAATGTCATGATTAGCGAAAGCGAAACCGGTCGACAAACAAAATACTTTTTCACTTCATATATATATATATATATATATATATGCGACGAGCTTCTTTCAGTCTCCGTCTATGAAATACACTCACTAGGCTATGGTCACCCTGAGGTTATAGTAGAAGACACTTGCCCAAGCTGCTACGCAGTGGAGCTGAACTCGGACCCATATTGTGAGGAAGCAAGCTTCTTACCTTACAGCTACACCTGCGCCTTATACATTTTGGATCAAAATCACTGGTTTAGGTAAACCGTTAACAATGTGTGAAATATAAATAAAAACTATTCTAGAAGTTGTAGAAACAGTAGACAATGTACCGTGTAAAGATGGAAGCAAACACAGTACCATATCGTTGCTGAAGAAAACTATTACCCACGTAGCCACGCATGTTCCATGCTTTTTATATAGCGCTACCTACCTACATAGAACTATTACACATTCTCAAATCACAGCTTCTCGCTCACCCTCATAACCTTTAAGCTGGCAGCTATTTAACCGACCTCATAACCTTTTAACTGAAAGCTATTCAACCGACCGCATAGCTATGCGAATTACGTCATTATTCCGTCAATATAATGGAATCAATGTGCAGCACGGGACTATTCCACCGAATTGAAGAGAAGAGAAGAAATTTCTAATGTAAAAGAAAAAAGCTATTCAGCTGAAGACCGCTTTTCTCAATCTACTACTATTCAACCGATCCCAAGACACAGCCATACACACACACACACGCACATACATACATACATAGACATAATACATATATATATATACATACATGCATATATATATATATATAGAGAGAGAGATAGAGAGAGAGAGGGGGGGGAGAGAGAGAG
>NC_069004.1:3013262-3014839 GCF_001194135.2 Octopus bimaculoides | reverse complement strand
ATATATATATATATATGAATGTATGTATATGTATACGGATAGATAGATATATTGATAGATATATCGATAGATAGATAGATAGATAGATAGATAGATAGATAGATAGATAGATAGATAGATAGATAGATAGATACACAGATAGATAGATATTTGATCGATAAAGGAAATGTTCGATATGTCTTAATAAATTCAAGGAGTATCTTCCACTGACAAAACAGCTGATATCGATCTGCGTCTGCATAAGTATCACGTGACACGAGTTTATGTATAATAAAGCTGACAAGGAACAGCGTATGTTAACTGTTCCACTTCAGTAGTTAGCAACTGTGTGTGTGTATACTTGTAGCTGTATATGTGTGTGTGTGTGTGTGTGTGTGTGTGTGTGTGTGTGTGTGTGTGATTGTGTGTGTGAATATATAAATATATATATGCGTATGTATATATATGTATATATATGTATGTATGTATGTATGTATGTATTACGTTTTATTGATGTAATAAGAATTTGTAAGTTTAAGAAAACATGAAATAATTCATTTCGATTGATGGATCTCGAAGCAGACAAAGTTATAAACAATAACTTAACATAAACGTTGGGTAGGGGAAAAAAAGTCGAAGGAAAATAACTGTTTCTGTTCATTGGTTCAAGGGTATATATATGTGTGTATAACACATATATATATATATATATATATATATATATGGATTACAGAATGACGAAAGAAAGCCTTAACAATACTCAAAATATAATATGCTAGATATTTTTTTTTTTTGTTACTTAAGCTCTTGTATAATAAATTTGTCATTTATAAAATGTTTTCTCTTAAAATTGCATGTTTATGCTGTGGCCTGTAGGCCGACTGAATTGAAACAAAAGAAAAATTCGAAAATCCGAGCTAAAATATATGTGACGGCAATGTTTAGAGTATCAAACACTTCTGAAATGTGCTTTTAATCTTGATTAAATTCTTATTACTTTGATTAAATTCTTATTACTTTGTGTCGTAGATGTTAATGTTCGGTTAAATACAATAAATAAATGCTAAATTCCCTGGAAGTATCCGGCTTTATAAATTGTAAGCCTTACAATGGAGTATTGTCTCACAATGTTATTAGAGAAAAAGAGAAGAAAGTGTTGAAAAATAATGTATTGTGTTTCGTCATCATTGAATACATTTTCTGCTATGAGCATTCTTCTTCAAACGAGTTTTTTTTGTCTTTAAAATATCTCATCTTGTACATACCTACATATGCATATATGTTGAAATATGCACATATATGTATGCTTGTGTGTATATGTATGTGTTTTCGTTTTTCGTTCTTCTTTACCTTCTGCGTTTTTATACGCTGCTTTCTCAGTGTATGTATATATATATATATATATATATATATATATATCTTATGATATTTACTTTACTTTATATTATACTCATTTATTGTGCTTTTAATTATTAATTTTTCTATATGTGATAGTGGATTTTCACCGATGAGTTCTTGAAAATTGGTTATTTTCCCTAAAACTATATATTTTATATATACTTTATCTATAAGGCTCAATTTAATTTTAATTTTTTATA
>NC_069004.1:3009133-3012844 GCF_001194135.2 Octopus bimaculoides | reverse complement strand
TACGTAAACAGTTATGCGCAATGTGATGCTATAAAGAAAAAAACTTAACTGTCACTAAACGCGACTAAGTTATATATAAGCATATGTTTATAGGTGGTTTCATGCAAATATATTGATTCTTTATGTGTGGGTCTCGTGAGCCTTCTCCATTATATATCTTATATTGTATATCTTATATTTTCTCATCATTACTAGTGCTGTTGTTGTTGTTGTTGTTGTTGTTTTTTGTAGTTAGTCGTGTTATTTTAGTTCCACTCACCTTTAGCTTAATAGCCAAAGAAGACGCCTACATCTTACATTCTCTTTATTGAAGTAATATTTTCCAATCATCGGAAAGTAGCTTTACATCGTTGGAAATAGCCACAATAACACGAAATGCAGGAAAAGCACTCACATACACACCACGCAATGTACTTAACTCTCTTCTCAATCACTTAAGCGCTTACTCTCTAATTCTTCCTTTCTCTCTCTTTCTCTCTTTTTCTATCTGTCTATCTATCTATTTATTTCTCGTTCTCTCTCTTTCTCTATCTCTCCTCTTCGTACACTCGCATGCGTATATGTGAGTGTGTGTGTGTGTATATATATATATGCTTGGGTGTATGGTGTGCATATGTAAATATATACTAATACATTATACATTATACTGAATATTTTTTTAATATACTTTGACGTGTCATGAATATACATGAAAAACAAATATATATATATATATATATATATATACAGCAATAAGAAAATGAAGGGGATCAAGAGGTGGTATTCATTAACTTTTAGACATTATATTATGTCTATTTATTTATTTAAAAAAAAAGCAATTATAACAATATACATACATGTATAACATATTATACTTTACATATATGATATATAAGATATAAAAATACTAGTAATTATTAAAATATATAACGTAGAACATAGAAAGTAGAATAGTATCTTACAGCTGTTTCAGTCAAGGGGGCCATAGTACCCCACTTTACTTTATTTGAATTTGGTCCAAATAACTTACAACATATAATTTTAACCATATATTACCCATATGGTTTAGTAAATATACAAATGATTCCTCTAGTTAAACAGATACATGTATTAGTATATACTGTTTTTTAATAAATTTGTCTTATCTTCATATGCAGTATATTAAAAAAAACTTATGTTTTATTATATTTATATTTTTTCTTCATAAGTCTATTGTCTTAGGAATAAAACTATATTTTATATATAATTTTATGTATATGTGAGGTGCGGAAGCTTTCGAGAGAAACTTTTTAACTTCTTTTTTTCAATTCAGAACTGCTGCAACTTAAGTATTTTTTATGTTTTCAAATATGAGCTAATAAATAAAATATCTAAAGAAATAATTTAGTGCCATTATTGTGTCTATTCAGCATATTTAAAGAAGTGACATTTTTATTTTACACATTTTAAATTGACTATTACTTTTTAACGTCGAGAATCAAATTGAATCAATTGATAAAATTTATTGTGTCAAAGATTTTGTTTTTTACCATACAAGTCTTTATATATTATTTTACGAATAAATATTAGAAACCTCAAAAGATGAATGCGCTTCCTAGATAGTGCGAAAATAATTCACATAACTACGTAAGGACATTTATAAAGGTGAACATAGAATAATGTAGGCAATTAATTTTGAATTCTCGTTTAAATACGATTTCAAAGCTACACTGCTCATTTAAAAAAAATTACCTATCCATTATTTATTCGCTTTGATGCACTAATACGGTCTCTCTTGTCGAAGCCGAGGATTGAGTGTTCAACATTTTGCCGACCGACCGGCACAGATGATTTGTTTCTAGTGATCAAACGTATGTGCCGCATATTAGCTCTCTCTCTATCTCTCTCTCCATCGAATCGACGTTGCCTGAACAGGTGTACGGTGTGCAACACGTCAGGTGTCAAAAGGATCGCAGAATAACGTGACGAAGTGTTTTGCTCAAGAACACAACGCACTACCCAGTCTAGGAATTGAAACCACGATCTCGCGATCGTGAATGCAACACCCTGATCACTAGACTATGAGTCCAAATGTGTTATAAATCATATTTGTAGATATTGATGTTTGTTTAAGAACCACGTGGTTTCGACTTCAGTTTGGCAGAAGCGCAGTACTTTGGTCGCAAGGTTGTGGGTTCGCTTCCCCGGCGCTGGTTGTTTCGTCCATCGAATCAATCGGAACGCTTGTCGTCGTAACCAACGGAGTGGCAATTTTATTGTTTGGAACTTCCGGCAAGTGTATTCTACTTCAGCCTCGGACTAACTCAGGCCTTGTGATTGAATTTATTAGAAGAAAATGTATGGAAACATATCGTGTATATTATATTATTGTATATATACATGTGTGTGTGGAGAGAGACAGAGAGAGTTTGAAGTGAAGTAGAGATATTGTATATTTGGAATAATAAAGTAGGCAGATTTTTGGATGATTATATATCTATATATATATATATATATATATATATATATATATATATATATTTACATCTTATTTACATTTTAGCGCTTTTTTTTCCATTATTGGATTTATGATAAATCCGATAACGGAAGGAAGCGCTAAAAATGTAGATAAGATGTAAATATATAAAATATATATATATATTATCATCCAACATTCTGATTACCTTATTATTCTAATATATATATATGTGTGTGTGTATGTGTAAACATGCATATATGTATGTATGCCACCACCACTTGACAAGCGGTGTTAGTTTGGTAACGTCCTCATAGCTTTGAAGCTTCAGCAAAATTGAGCGATTGAATAAGTAGCAAAATTAATATTTACCGAGACAAGCAAAACGTAGGAGGAAAACATCAACGAGAAGACTACAAGAGATTATGGGAAGTTTGCTGGTTATCGTTTTTCTTTTTAATATTTTGATAATAATTGTGAAAGTGTTATTTCTCACTAGTTAAGTCAATCGCCACATCCCTACAGCATGCACTCTATATATATTGCAGGCAGGAGAGCGAACCCTTGCCACCCTTCAGCAGATGACGAGATCGCGACACCGACTACTGGATGGTGGTAGGGGTTCACTCCCCTGCTTGCATTAGATGCAGGGTGCAGGCTGCACCTATTATCCAGCTCGCGGAAGATATGCTTGGGGTTAAAACAGCAATAACATTGTACAACCATATTGATGTGGCGATTAACTTTAATTGTTAGCATAGTTACAGCTCTCATCTCTTATTGAGATTTTACAACTAGCTCTCTTGATTGTTATATATTCTTAGAAAAAAAAACGTTATGAGTTTTGTCAGTCGAAATGGTAAATGTAATTCTTCAGCGAGTAATAAATATTCTTCTTGGCTCTATTGAATATAATCGTGTGAGACAAGTTAACACTGCATAAAAAAAAGTTAGCGCGTATCGAAAGAAAACTCACGAAGGAATCAACTTTCTTCCATAACAGAGGAACAAATTATTAGTATGAAACAGAGAAAACTAAAAGAGAAAAATTATCGGATTCTTACATGCAATTTGGTGTAATAATTTCTGGGGAAAATTATATATATATATATATATATATATATATCATCAAAATGATTATATCGGTGGCTAGCGTATAAAAAGTGACCGCATCGGTAAAATTAATTTTTTAAGAATATAATTATAAGATATAATTATTTTATATTCTATAATTTTATAATAATATATATACATATATATATAAAAATATATATATA
>NC_069004.1:3007036-3008875 GCF_001194135.2 Octopus bimaculoides | reverse complement strand
TAATAATACGAACAAAATCCAAAATTACAGGTAAAAACTCAATTAAAATCAATTTATAAAAAATTAAAATTAAATTGAAACTTGGTTCTTTTCCCTAAAACTATATATATATATATATGTGTGTGTGTGTGTGTGTACATAAATATGTACATATGCTTGCGCATGGATATATATATATATATATATGCATATCTATGTATGTATCTGTCTATCTAGCTATCTATGCAGTTATCTGGTAATCTATCTATATCTATACACGCATACACACACACACACACATGTATATATATTTATATGTTAGCTTGTATGTATGTATGTATGTATGTATGTATGTATGTATGTATGTATGTATACATGTATGTATTTCCTTTGCGCTCTCTCTCTCTCTTTCTCACTCTTACTCTCTCCACACTATCGCTTCATTGTGTATGTATTGTTGTGCGTGCGCATGTCTGTGTGGGGGAGTGCGCGTGCTTGCGTGTGTGCGTGCGTGCGTGTGTGTCAGTGTGTATGAAATAACCAAAAATCTTTGAGATTTCACATATGCGAAAGCTAATTATTTCAAGTTTTGATTCCTCTCAAATAGCAAGAAATAAGTCAGTAATTTGTCGACAACGCATTATGTCCACCCTTCGTTTCTATGGATGCAGCTATGTAAGTACGACTTAGTTTATAAATACATATATATGTGTGTGTGTGTGTGTGTGTATAGATATACATACATACATACATACATACGCATATATATATATATATATATATATATAGAGAGAGAGAGAGAGAGAGAGAGAGAGAGATACATAGATAGATATAAATATAGTTATATATGCATATATATATACATATATATGCATACATATACAAATATATATATATATATACATACATACATATATGGATAGTTACAGAGAGTGAGACAGAATAGATAGATATATAAATACACACACACACATACACACACATACATACATACATACATACATACATACATACATACATACATGCGTACATACATACATAAACAGACAGGTAAGCAAACAGATATACAAACATACATAGACGGACAGTCAGACAGATAGTCAGACAGGCTGACAGACAGACAGACAGATAGACAGACAGACAGATAGATAGATAGATAGATAGATAGATAGATAGATAGATAGATAGATAGATAGATAGATAGATGCAAAAATGATTCTGTAAATAACCACATAGTAGAGAAAATACAAACAAAGTGTGATTATTATTTTGATATTAAATGTTTAAATGTGAGCGAAGTTGATGCGCCGTCGTCGTCGTTTCAATCTTAAGCTGATCTTCAGGAACTCAAGCGACGGGGAATTTAATTAGAAATGGTGAGACAGGGTTTAATGGATAAATGGATTTTAGTGAATGGACGTAGAAGTGAAGAGGAAGGAAAGACGTTTCGTACGTACAAAAGCAACAAGAAATACAAAAGACAGTAAACGTTAGTGTGTGGGCGGGCGGGAGTAGGAATGCTTGCATGTTATTCAGACATTCTCTTGTTACTTTTACTTGTTTCAGTCATTTGACTACGGCCATGCTGGAGCACAACCTTGAAGAGTTTTGGTCGGACAAACCGACGCCGGAATTTTTTTTTTTTCTAAGCCTAGTACTTATTTCATCGGTCTCTGTGGTCGAACACCGCTACGTTACGGGGACGTAATCACACCAACACCGGTTGTCAAACGGTGATGGACGGACGCAAACCTTCAAACACACGCACACATATACACACACATGCACACGCATATATGTATATGTACATATATGCACATATATGTACATATGTACATATATATATATGTTTATATATAT
>NC_069004.1:3005195-3006904 GCF_001194135.2 Octopus bimaculoides | reverse complement strand
TATATATATATATATATATATATATATACAGAGAGAGAGAGAGAGAGAGAGAGAGAGACTACGAGCTTCTTTTCAGTTACTGTCAACCAAGTCCATTCACAGGGCTTTGGTAGACTCGAGGTTATCGTAGAAGACACTTGCCCAAGGTGCCACGCAGTGGGACTGAACCCGGAACCACGGAGTTGGGAAGCAAGCTACTTACCACACAGCCACGCATGCACTTGCGTGCAAATGCATTTCTGTCATTGGTAGTTTGTTCATTGTGAACCCGGAATGAACGGCTGTGCTTGTGTGTGTGTAGAGTGTGTGTGTGTGTGTGTGTGTGTGTGTGTGTGTGTGTGTGTGTGTGTGTGTGTGTGTGTGTGTGTGTGTGTGCGTGCGAGACATGTGCGTGCGTTAGTTGTATTTTGATTGAGCATGTCGTGTAAAGGGGTTATCGGAAATGAATGTGTAGGTGTTATAATTGTATTGTAGGGAGATTGCATCTCTGTATATTATTCATGTCAGCAAAAAACCACAAAAGATGACAACTATGATGGAATAGTGGTTAAAGTATTCGGCTGTTAATCGCAAGGTCGTGAGTTCGTTTCCCGCCGGCGCGTTGTATCACTTTACTTCACGTTGCTCCAGTCCACTAAACTGGCAAAAATGAGTAGTACCTCTATTTCAAAGGGCCGGCTTTATCATATTCTGAGTCACACTGAACATCTCTGAGAACGATGTTAAAGAGTACACATGTTTGTGGATTACTCAGCCACTTGCACGTTGATCTCATAAGCAAGCTATAACCGACAGAGTGCGTAACCGACGGAATGCAATTGGTACGTTCGAATAATATTTACATTAAAGCACAAACTGTCGGCCTACATCGGTATCTTGCTGTTCAGTTCAGAACCCAATAAATCCGTGTTGACTGAGGAGTGAATTTTACTACACAAAAATGACTTTGCTTAGCTTTAATTATCCTCTCCATCTTATCGCAGCTTTCATCTCCTTCCCTTATGCCTATCTTAAAATCGTGTCCTTGTACCTCGTTCGTATTCTGAGTGCCACCAATTCCTAACCCTCTCTCCGGAGTGGATTGCATCTGTAATTCATCACACACCATGTTATGTTGATTCTGCTTGAGATTTACATTATAGGTACGCTGTCTCTATGGAAAACTCATCCACTCAGTCGTTAATTCAGGAGCAGGTGATTAAGAATTCTCATTACGGAACGACGGGAAAATGCACCACCTTCACCAGTGTGTATGTGCTTTTGTGTGTGTGCGTACGTGTGTGTATGTGTATGAGTAAGTGCATGTGTGACTGTGTGACTGTGTGACTGTATAACTGTGTGACTGTGTGAGTGTGCGGGTGTCAGTGTGACTCTGTGTGCATGTGTGTGTGTTTGTTTGTGTGTTTGTGTGGTACATTGAAATTCCACAGATGTGAAAAGCAATTATTTCAAGGTTTGATTTCCTCTGAAAGAATACAAGACTTATCTTAGTAATTCGTTATCCACACATTATATTCTGCATTGGTTACAATAGATGCGGCTACACACGCACACATACATATACACACACAAACACCTACACGCACACATATACATATAATTATATTGTAACTAATATAAATTTTATAAATATTTTTTTAAAATAGCGTTGGTATAAAATAAACAAATAAAGAGTAACAATTAGATACATACCTAGATTTATCTTATCA
>NC_069004.1:3004553-3005185 GCF_001194135.2 Octopus bimaculoides | reverse complement strand
AGACACCTGATGAAGGCTGGAGGGTATATCAGCCGAAACGTTGTGCTAACAACAAAAAGATGAGGATAAATATCCGTCAAATATAAATAATGTAAATAAGCTATTGCCAGAGTTCAAGAAAATTTGTGCTTGAAGTGAATCGATAGATAGATAGATAGATAGATAGATAGATAGATAGATGGATGGATGAATGGATGTTAATGTGTATGCATATAAGTATTTATACAACAGAATCAGCTGGGGAGAAAACAAACGATTGAGGCCACAGGCATTAAGTTGAACAGCAATTACGGATTAAGGTAGTAATACGTTATTGGTTTATTTAAATTATCTTTATTTCCGGAGAAGTTAGTACAATCACTTGTTGGCAGTGGGGCAACTTGGAAAGAGGAAGAGAAAATAATCAGAAATCCAAAAATTTCCCCAAAACTGAAATTCTATTCAGGAAAATACAAAGTAGTTCTCAGGAGATAAGAAAACATTTGTGCGAACGTGTTTCTGCCTGAAAAGACATCATCATCTGTTGTTGACAATGCATTCCCATGGTCAGCAGGCAATTAACGACACAAATTACTCGCTGACCCTGTGAAGAGACGGGCGAGACTCCAGAGTACTAAGAGACTGACACGCAT
>NC_069004.1:3002553-3003675 GCF_001194135.2 Octopus bimaculoides | reverse complement strand
CGTCTGTTGTTATTTTTTGTATATTCTCCCATATATATATATATATATATATATATATAATTTGCAAAGGGAAGTCATCCTTCCCGTATATGTATATATGTGTCTGTATATGTATATAAATGTATGTAAGAGTGTGTGTGTGTGTGTGTGTGCTCGTGTTGGAATGTACATGTTTGCGTATATGTGTGTATGTATGCGTATAAATTGGCACATTCGCGCACACACATATACACATCCCAATTATAAAGAATATACTGAAAAAAACTGCAAAGCGATAACTAGCCGCCATAATAAATCAAGGTGCAGACATAGAAGGGAGGGGATGTGACAAAGAGAAACAACAGAGAGAGAGAGAGAGGGGGGAGAGAGAAAGGGAGAAAAGCCATTCTCTAGAATTCTTTATTTCAAGATTTTTTGGTTTGGTGTCAGACAGTCACCACAACAATAACAGCAACAACAATAGCAAAAACAACATCAACATCAACAACGAAACGGACAACGGTGACAACGATAATAATTGTGTCAAATAATGGCACAAGACCAGCAAAGGATACTGATAGAATAAGTGCTAGGCTTACAAGGAATAAGTCCTGGTAACGATTTGCTTGACTAAAGGCGGTGCTCCAGCATGGCCGCAGTCAAATGACTGAAACGAATTAAAGAATAAAAGAATAAAAGAATATATATATATATTGTTTTCTCCTTCGAGAAAAAAGTTTTTTTTAACGCAATTGCTTGAAAGTGCTGAGGTCGAACTCGTGACGCTGGACATTATATAACTTGGTTTAATAAGAGATAATATTTCGGAGTTACCTCAGTCCTTTCTATGTTAACCAAAATGAAGTAGATTGACAAATTTATTTTTTGAACCCGTTGAAGACACACAAGATGTCGAAATATCGTTCAATAGATAACAATGACACTCTTTTAATTTTGACTCTATATCTTCAGGAGGAGTTACCTCAATCCTTTCTATATTATTATTATTATTATTATTATTATTATTATTATTATTATTAATAATAATAATAATAATAATAATAATAATAACATTGAAAAATACCTTAGGAATGAGAACCCAGGTTTGAAATTTCCCCAAGACACCTGATGAAGGCTGGAGAG
>NC_069004.1:3000458-3001267 GCF_001194135.2 Octopus bimaculoides | reverse complement strand
TAATGATAAGAAATAACTTTTTCTCGTTTTTATGGAAACAAAAATGGTTTATAGGACTGCAAAAAAGAAGTGCACAAATGAAATTGCGACAGAGACAAAAAAAACCCATTGATTAGAGAAGAAACATCAAATTCGAGTCAACGACTTTATATATCACCACGCTTCCATACATTTGATCACATTTAAACATCACCATGGCTTTCAACATATAAAAAAGAATGCATATATAAAGCACAGAAGGTAAAAAAATATATATGCACATAAAAATACAAAATATATAGAAAGGCCTGTCAAGAAAAGGAATGTAGAAATCGACTAAAATAGATAATCAAAATGAATTACTAAACAATATCAATCGACTAAAAAATGTTTTTTTACTCCTCAATTAACAGTATCTCAAAGTAGTTCGTTTTAAAAAAAGCAATCCCTGGTAGGTCGATGTCTAAAGAGTTTTAAAAAAATAAGGTCAAAAACATATCTATGGCAGTCTGATTGCGAGTTAATGTGCATTTTGGTAATAACCCCTCATCAAGATGAATAAGAATTTCACAATCAAGTCGTTATATATATATATAATATTTGTATGTGTGTGTGTGTGTGTGTGTGTGCATGCGTATACATAAGTATATGGTTGTTCAATATTATTACCGTTTTAACCCCAGGCAGATCTTCCGCCAGATGCTTTTAGTGCAGCCTGCACCCTGTATATATTGCAAGCAAGGGAGCAAACTCCTACCATTCCCCCAGTAGACGACAGAATCGCGAGACTGACTCGGTTTCGGGCTATTTCTGACCATCTTCAGTTGCGA
>NC_069004.1:2998858-3000016 GCF_001194135.2 Octopus bimaculoides | reverse complement strand
TGTGTGTGTGTGTGTGTGTGTACACAACAACAGACGTGTCACTAGCTATTTTTCTCTCTCTCTTATTATTTACATTATGCATTGATATCTCACCTCGGTCTTTCCTTTCCACCCCACCCCCGAGCCCTAATGTATTGCTATTCAATTGCTATTTCAATACAAATTCTGAAAAGTCAACCCCGGTCTAAATAGTCATTAGCCAGCTGACTATCATTAGTGAAAAAGAGAAATCGTATTTTAAGTTCGAATTCAATTTCTGATCACCATTATGGCATTGTGCACCATTTCTAATATCATCGTACAACACACGCACACACATACAAACGCACACACGCACACACACACACATACAAACTCACACGCACGCACATACATACACACATACATTCCTAAGCGCATACATATACACATACTCACAGGTGCACACATACGAACACATGCACACATCCACACGCACACAGCATTACCTATACCCAGTTCTAGAGACATATGTACACACATTTCTTGTCCGTTATCTCTCCTCCCACACCAAATAAAACACGTACGTACGCGTACACACGTCGTCATACACGCCTCAGCATACGCAAATCTCACAAACACACGCATTCCCAGACTCACATTAATTTAAACCAAATCAAATGAAATAAACAAATATATAGATAAATAAATAAATAAATAAACAAAAATAAGCAAAGCAAAAGTTTCTCCTATTAAAACTGCCGCGCAAACAAAACCGACCCGGACATTGTCCTTCAACGATATATAATTCGTGTTCTACTAACGAGTAATAACACTGCCCTCCGGGAAGTTTTCATCTGGTCGTTGGCAAGGTTATGTACACACAAGAGATAAACACGTTTGTATTTTGTTTATGTGTGTGTGTCTATGTGTGTGTATATGTGTATATATATATATATATATAAGGTTATGAAGGGTATTGGATTCAACCAAACCCAAAGATACAGGTAATACCGAGTAAGTGCTGTATACCGACTAGTTTTGCCCCTGTCGTTGTATAAACATGAGTGGAGAATATAACATAGGTCGTGTATTAGCGTGTGTATGTATAAAGAGAGAAAACGATAAAGAGACCAATGGCAAAATTAGAAATATATTTTATAAAATATATTTCTAACTTTGCCATTGGTCTCTTTATCC
>NC_069004.1:2993615-2997061 GCF_001194135.2 Octopus bimaculoides | reverse complement strand
TGTGTGTGTGTGTGTGTGTGTGTGTGTGTGTGTGTGTGCGCGCGTGTACACTCACACATACATACATACATACATACATACATACATACATACATACATACATACATACATACATATATATTGCAGTGCTCTGTCTTTCGGTGATGAGGATTTAGTTGTTGGATTAACATTTAAATAGCTGATAAATCCATGATCACATGTGTCCGAATCGGAGCGACACGGTGTGAGAGAAAATCACATTAGTATGCTACTGAGTGCACTTTTATCGTGGCACCAACATTAGAGAGGTGGCCTCGTCATGACGAAGAAAACCGCCTCTACCCTTTGCTGTATCCGTTGTTTGCCAAGTGTGTTACACAGGGAAGTGTGCACATTTTTACCTCAAAATAATCTGCTCCGGTTAGATAATAAATATAAAATTTTAATTAAACACGATGGGACTCAGCTGTGCACTCCACGTCCCTTCTTTTTTTTGTTTTTTACATGATTTCTGTGTTTGGATAACTAGCGGTTTGTTTCTGTATCGGTTTAATAAAAGTTACAAACTCTTAATTAAATGTGATGGCTCATTATTTACAAAAATATTACAGTATGAATTACAAACTATTGAACAGCTTAGACAAGATAATCATTATTCTAGATTTGTTATTACAAAATTCATAGAATAACTGAGCTCCATTAAAAATAATTTCTTGCTTTCTTTCGTTATTTATCTATGTATTAAGATCATTCTACTTCTCCCTCGTGTTTAAGAGAACAAACCATTTTCATTTTAATTATCAAAATCTCACTCACTCTCTCTTGCGCTCTCTTTCTGCATATACATGCGTACGCGTATGCATATGTATGTGCGGGGGTGGGAGTAAATGTTGAACAATGAGAATGAGTGCTCAAAACCTCATTAGTGGATAGAATTTCTTTATTTGTGTATTAAGGCTACAAAATCCGAGAACAAAGATTCGAAAACTTTCGTCAGAACTCCAAACATCTCGCACAACTGTTTCTGGACGCCTGTAAAAATTTGGAAAAGTCAAGAAAATGGATAGATTTGTTCCACATCAACTGAACGAGATTAAAAACGACCAGACACTTCGAAGTGTGCCCCTTATTGCTTTTTCGAATGGAAAAAATACCATTTTTGCATCAAATCATTACTTGTGATGAGAAATGGATACTCTTTAGATGCAGGAGAGTCACCTAAACACTACCCAAGCCCACCATTGCACCCTAAAAAGTTAGTGGTCACTGTATGGTGATCTGCGAAAGGAGTTATTCATTTATTCATTTCTGCAACAAGGAAAAACGGCAACAGCAACATCGTCGATAAATTACGTATCAGTTGCGTACTGGTATCGATCTACTCAACTGGCTCCCTCCCACAAAACTTTGGGCCTTGTACCTAGAATACAAAAGAATATTGTATCAAATTCTGGCACAATACCAGCGATTTTAGGGAAAAAGAAAAGAAAAAATCGATTACATCGCCTCCAGTGCTCTGGAACCAATTCATCGCCTTTGCTTTTGACATAACTGTAAAGCATTTTGTTCCAGCATTTACTACAACCTCGTTTCTTTACGTTAGCTTTAAATTCAAGTTTTACTTCTAATTGCGTTGATTCGAGTACGTTTGCAAAATCTTTCAATGAGCGTATTATAAAATACAATACAATACCACGAACATTTTACAATTTCACTTATCTTCTTCGTTTTCGATATTCTCTGAACATCACCGGTTTATATATCACAATGTATACAAAAATAATATTCGTATCCTATTCTCTGTACAGTACAACTAATGAACACATCACTTATTCATATATTTCTATAAACATTTGACAGCTAGAAGTACGAACTTGTCTCAAGAAGTTATAAACCACACAATACATTTATGTCAGTGTGACGCGAAGCTTCCTTTTTTCCCTCCTCATATCACTTCATTTCAACTGTAATTATTTATCATTGAACTATTAGTTTAATATCGATTTTTATTGTCGTTTTTATTTTATTTATTTCAATATCTGCAAAATAGAAAACAAGTTGTTATAATTCGTATTACAATAACGAAAGAAGGCTTGAAATTTTGGTGAAAGGGCCGGACGACTTCATCAACCACAGTGCTCAACTGGTACTTATTTTAATGACACCGAGGAGATGAAAGGCAAACTTGATCTTAGTGGGATTTGAACTCGAAATGTAAATCAGAAAGAAATACCACAAAGCATTTCGTCCGGCGCGCTAACGATTCTACCAGCTCGTTGCCTTTGCGTATTTAAATATTCTTTTCCGCTCTAGGCACAAGACCCGAAATCTTTGGGGAGGGGGTCAGTTGATTAGTTCAACCCCAGTACGCAACCGGTACTTAATTTATCGATTTTCCGAAAGGATGAAAAGCAAAGTCGACCTAGGCGGAATTTGAACTCAGAAGAGTAAAGACAGACGAAATACCGCTATTTCGCCCGACGTGCTATCGTTTCTGCCAGTTCGCCGCCTTTGAGTATTTAAATATTACCAAGGACTACATTCCAACCATGACCTTACCTCCGAATTCTTAATCCAAGACTAAGTCTACAGCGTCAAGATTGGCTATAAGAGAAATCGAAGGCGATCTGATGCGGAGATAGTGATGCAGGTAAACATAATTAAGCTTCACACATCCTTTCGCAAGGTTTTACTCGGCCTGGTGTTATAGCAGAAGACACTTGCGCAAGGGGGCGCGTAGTGGGACTGAACCCGGAACCGTGTAGTTGAGAAACCACTTCTTTCCAGAAGTCCAAGCCAGCGTTTATACCAAGGACTTCATTATCCATTATATTTCTAAACATTTCGGAGAAATTTGGATGCTATTTCTAGCACAGCAAGAACTCACGAATAAGCACTTTTAATGGTTTCCACTGGTCATCACTCTAGTTGTTATTGATTTTTATGTTATCACAAAATGGCAAAAGAAAATATTATTTCCATAAAGATATTAATTCTATATTGATCTACCATACACTTCCCATGATGCCATTCTTCTCTGTAAATATTTCGTCTTCTACTTAATTTAGCATCGAAAGGAGCAATTAAAAACATTTTTTTTTTTTCAATAATAAATATTACAAAAACTAGAGTCGATATCGAATTGGAATTTCAATCAATAGAATCTGAATGAATTATAATTAAAAAGGAATCTTTTTTAATATAAACACTTACAAATTTGTAAGCAGTATATTCTCGCAGGAAAAAACAGAAAGACAAAGCTGATTTTTCTTTTCCAAATATATGTACGAGTGAATATATATTTGTGTGCGTACGTGCGTGTGTCCGTGTGTATGTGTGCGTGTGTGTGTGTGCGTGTGTGTGTGTGCGTGTGTGCGTGCGTGTATGTATGTGAGTGTGTGTTTGAATCTATTTATCCATATCCATATCTATCTATCTATCTATCTATCTAAATATATATATATATA
>NC_069004.1:2988212-2993469 GCF_001194135.2 Octopus bimaculoides | reverse complement strand
GTAAGAAGCCTGCTTTCCAACCACAGGGTTCTGGCTTCAGTCCCACAGCGTGGCAACTTGGGCAAGCATCTTCTAACATAGCCTCGGGCTGACCAAAGCCTTGTGAGTGGATTTGGAAGGCGGAGACCTTCCCGTAAGCTAGCGGCTCGGCAAAAGATACTAGCCTTATAAATAAGGTGGTCGTCTTGGTAGTGGTAGCGGTGGTGTTAGCAATGGTGGAGGTGATAGTGGTGGTGGTGGTGGTGGTGCAGCGGCGGCGACGGTGGTAATGACGATGATGATTGTGATGCTGATGCTGATGCTGATGGTAATGACGACGATGACGATGACGAAGCTGTTGACGACGATGACGATGACACCGATGATGTTGGTGTTTATGGGGGAAATGATGAACATTATTGTGAAGATGGTGGTGATGCTGATTATGATGATGATAATGATGATGATGATGATGAATATAACGATTTTAAATTAATGACGATGAAACTACTTAGATGTTGAATAGGGCATGATGGGATAAATTTATTTTGGGTCTTAGTTTCGTATTTGGTGAACTTACCATTTTGATGTAAGTCACTCTTTGTGCTCTCTCTCTCTCTCTCTCTCTCTCTCTCTCTCTCTCTCTCTCTCTCTCTCTCTCTCTCTCTCAGTCTCTCTTTCAGTCTCTTTCGATGTCACTCTTTCCCTCCATACTGAATTTCCTTTGAATACGTTTTCAGAAGGCCATAGAAGATGCTTATTACTCTTTAAATCCCAGTCAAGTAGCAGCATTCTTTATCTCTTGTCACTGGTGATTTTTTAAAATTATTATTTATTGAGTTGTCGCATTGAAAAGAATTCCACTATTTGTTCAGATTTGAAAGGAAAACCAGCAACTTCTATGGTCTCCCGAAAATGCGCAAATCAAAGGAAATTTGAGATGCAATGAAGAAACAAAACATTAGATACTTCAGGATTAAAAGTATTGCTACTGTAAGTTACTGAATAGGAAAATACAATGAAACAATTCCTAATAGATTTTGTCAAGAGTTCATTTTGGATTCTGCTAAGTGTATTCTAGAAAATAACACATTCTATTCCGATGGAAAATTTTAAATCCAAATTCAAGTAAACGCCATGGGGACGAAAGTTGCACCTACTTATGAATTTATTGTTATAGATTCGTGAAGCAAAATATACCGCAAAAAGCTAAGGCTAAATTCAGTACTGACTTTACCCGAGTCATCGTGGAAATGGTACCTAGAATATTGTTTTATCATATCATATGTGCCAGAACAATCTTCAATGTTGGTAAGACATGAGTGTAGCATTCACATGAAAGGCAAGTATCTATGAATTAGAATATCTGAATATACTAATAATTAGGAACGGAGCCAGAAGAAAAGCTCAACAAAGTTCTCTGTACTTTCTTTGTTGTATATTTAATATATATGTAAACATATAGATATATGCACACACACGCACACATATACACATACAATTATATGTAAATATATACATGTATGTGTATGTGTGTGTGTGTGTGTGTGAGTGTGCTTGTGTGTGTGTGTATGTGTGTGTGTAAGTGTGCGTGCGTACAAGAGTAGAATGAAACAAGATTTAGTTAAACATTTTTGTATTATAACTTCATAAATTCCGATGTAATACTTGGCGGCATTTCGTCCGTGTGTATAGCCAAGATAAGAATGAAGAGCTATACATCCTCAGAAAGTAATTTATTACACTATTATATGCAATACAATTACTTTAAATCTCTATCCTACACGCGTTCCTTTACGTTATACAGCTCTCTATCTCTCTCCCCTCCCTATTTCCGTCTTTCTTTCTATCTCTCTCTCTCTCTCTCTCTCTCTCTATATATATATATATATATATATATATATATATATATATATATATATATATATATATATATGTATGTATAAACGTTATACACGTACATCACAACGAATATCTCTTCTAAGAGGTTAAACCGTTAAACCGGTATATAATTACAGACTTAGAAACAATTAACTATGTACTTTTGTAATTATGTGCTCCAGAGTGTTTAATAATGTAATATTTTTAAATGATTTCAATGAAAAAAATGTATTATGGCATATGCAATCTGGCAATAATCTTATTGTAATAATGTCATTTGAATATGATATGATATTTTAGAATATGTAATATTATATTTTCGAAATAATTTGATTGCGACAATTTGTTTGTGATTAGATATTCTTACGTTTTACAATGGTTTGATTGTAATCATAGACTTTAGAACTAATTAACTGCAATGTAAAAGGAATGACGTATTTCTTCTTTTCATTGTTATTTTTTCCATAAAAGGCGGTGAGCTAGGATAATCTTTACCACGCCGGACAAAATGTCTAACGGCATTTCGTCTTTCTTTAAGTTCTGAGTTCAAATTCTTCCGAAAATTCTGGCCTATTGACAAAAGACGGGTAGATAGATAGATAGATAGATAGATAGATAGATAGATAGATAGATAGATAGCGATGTTGACTGTATTTTCAAGCAATATCGTTTAAAACAATTATTTGTGACGTCGAATCATAGTCAATTTCTGTGCATAATAAATTTGCCTCTAATACATGTATTGAGTCCGTTCATCAATAAATATTGTGAATTCTCTCTTAGCCATACTTATAATCTTCGTGTGTGTTTGGGGCTGTGTATGTATGTTTGTATGTATATATTTGTGTATGTATGTATGCATGTATATATGTATGTGTGCGTCATGAATATGTTTGTTTTTCATCAGTTTTTTTTTATTAAAATACCTTGAGATTACGAAGCTAAATGTTTCTTTACAATTTGTATTTAGCTTTTCCCCATTTGTTGCTCTTCCACGGAAGATGTTTATCGGGTGTTACTTGAAGCAACACCACGAAAATACACTTTGACTTAGTTAATTATTGATGTCGTGTGGGACGTATAAATATTTATTTGTTACATTACTCCCATGATAATAATAATAATAATAATAAAAACACCATCGCCCACATATTACTGAAATTACAAAAACTGGAGTACTAAACTTTGTGTTTGGCTTCGCAAATTAACAGTTGACTTTTTTTTTTTAATGGCTTCCTGAGATGTTTGTTTGTAACAAATTACGTCAAATGAAGTACGGACAACAATTGTGGATAAAGAGATGAGAGAAATATCTAAGAGAAAAAAGGAGATTGGTAGACTTGTCTGAGCATCCGAGGGTAGAAAGGCTTTGCAGTTCGTGTTCGGGGTTCTTTATATTGTGAGTTCTAAAGCATCCGAAGCATTATATGATTATGATTATTATTATTATTATTATTAGTAGTAGTAGTAGTAGTAGTAGTAGTATAAAGGCTGCGAGCTGGCAGTATCGTTTGCACACCGGGCAAAATTCTTAGCGGTATTTCGCCAGTCGCTATGTTCTGAGCTCAAATTCCGCCGAAGTCGACTTTGCCTTACATCCTTTCAGGGTCGATAAATTAAGTACCAGTCAAGTACTGGGGTCGATGTAATCGATTTATCCCCTCCCTCAAAATTTCAGACCTTACATCCACATTCGAAAGGATTATTATTATTATTTTTATTATTATTATCATTATTATTAATAATAATAATAATAATAATAATAATAATAATAATAATTATATAAAGGCGGTGAGCTGGCAGAATCGTTAGCATGCCGGGTAAAATGCTTAACGGCTTTACGTTCTGAGTTCAAATTCCGCCGTGGTTGACTTCGCCTTTCATCCTTTCGCGATCAATAAAATAAGTACCAATTGAGCATTTGTGCGTTTGTGGGTTCATGAGAGACATAAGATTGTCCAAAGACACTCTTATTGTATTCAGGTGTTATATAGTTAGTGACGATATATGATGTGTGTATAACAATATATCACAGTACCAAATATAAATGTATAACAATAAGCAATGTAATAAGAGTTGGTTATCATATTCTAGGCGTTTGCACAATAAAAATCCAATGCTCCAACGCAGAATCAATAACAAGACTAACGTTCTCACAGTTCTACCTCAACTCTCAACTGACTCATCTATTTATAAGACTCGCCCAGTCCATTGACAGCTACATGCAGGGGTGTCAGTTCACTCCACAATATCAGGGAAGTAGAGCAGAGAGAGAAATCTCACGAAAAAGACACATTTCGAATCAGCAGGAGATAGAGAGAGAGGGGGGGGGAGATAAAGAAGAAGAAAAAGAATAATGATACAGAGATAGATATACAGAGAGAGATAATGACAGGGATAGAGGAAGGAGAATGAGAGAATGAGAGATAGCGAGAGGTAATGATATAGATAAAGGCAGACAGACAGACAGACAGACAGACAGATAGATAGATAGATAGATAGATAGATAGATAGATAGATAGATAGACAGACAGACAAATAGATAGCGAGAGAGTGGAGATAGACAGAGAAATGGAGAGATAGATTGAGGGAAATAACTTGATACAATTTTCGCATGAATGCAATCACAATAAAATAATTATCAAACAGACCCCTAACGATAAATGGGATGTAGTCTTAATTAAACAATGATAGATATTAGAGTAATGTATGAATGTCTGACGACTGTCTTGAAATCACTCCAAAACCAAACCAGGATTAATGGAAATGTCAAGATCACAATTTAACGCCGAGTAGATTCGCCAAAATTGATTTCCTCACCAAAGCACAATTACACAGCCCATGCTTTATAAATGAGATGCAATTATAGAGCGCAACCTTCAAGCTGTTTTTAAAACTCACAATCGAAAATGGTTCACTTGAAAACTGGTGATAACTTGGAATATAACTCGAGAAATATTTCACTGGAAACTCGAAAACTGTTACCAGGCAGTTAAACCTACTTTTATCATATCATTCTTTTTTTTCTTCTTTTTTTTTTGTTTTGTCTCTTCACGTGACTATTGCTTCTATTTTGTAGTACTGTGCGCTTTAAAATGCTAACACCCAAACTGAGCTATAATTTTAGGAAGAAACGCATCTCAAGACCCGTACCTCTGGGATTCCGTGATATGCTTCAAAAAGATGTTTCATATTTAGATGCTTTTATTAAATTCATTCAGCTGTTAAACATAAATGAATCTTGGAATTAAATGGTTTTGATTTGCTGTCAGGTGACTTTTGGCCAATCAAACAATGAAAAGAAATGACTTTTCTGGTGGTTTTTACCACTTTAAAGTGGAAAAGAAAAGCCATTTCTATTCATTTTCACAAATATATATATATATATGTATATATA
>NC_069004.1:2981068-2986068 GCF_001194135.2 Octopus bimaculoides | reverse complement strand
AATTTTTGCGTAAATTTTTGTGTGAATTTTTGCGTGAATTTTTGCGTAAATTTTTGCGTGAATTTTTGCGTAAATTTTTGCGTAAACTTTTGCGTAAATTTTTGCGTAAATTTTTGCGTAAATTTTTGTGTAAATTTTTGCGTAAATTTTTGCGTAAACTGGCGTCATTAAAGATGTGTTAAAGTATTTTCTTTGTCTTCTTAACATTGGCATAAATATATATATATAGTGGTGAGAATATATTATTTTGGTCGATCCAGTCTCTTGCTACTTCGAGTTCCAACCGAGGGTCACAGGGTCTTCATTGACTACCTGGTTGATGTCATTTTAAATGTCAATGAAGAAGTCTTCTTTGCTGAGATGGGCACCAGTTCTTTGTCGATTGGAGAACATTAAAGAGGAAATATTAAACCAGAGGAATATCGATGCATATTTCGTGAATTTGGTGTGAGTATATGCACATGTATGCGTGCGTTTATGCGTGTGCTTTTGTGCGTGTGTGTGTGTGTATGTGTGTGTGTGTGTGTGTGTGTGTGTGTGCATGTGCATATTTATGCATGCGAGCTTCGGTATGTCTTTATAATTTCTTTTGATAGTAGGACATCAGAATCAGGATAGTGACATTTTGCAGATAACCTTTGAGCAAAAATGCAAAACAGCCACAGTGAACCGGCATCAATCGAAATAAAATGGATTAAGAAGGAATGAAAGAAAGGGATTTAAGATTCCATTCCGGTTATTGAATTATAATGGCTAATTCATTGACAAAACTGTTGTTGTTATTGCTATTATTATCATTATCATCATCATCATCATCATCATCATCATCATCATCATCATCATCATCATTATTATTATTATTATTATTATTATTATTATTATTATTATTATTATTATTATTATTATCATCATATTGAAGTATTTCGTTTACGTAGATTGCATTGACTAAAATGCAATGATAAGAGTTTAATAACCTTGATAGAAGGTATTATTATGTTGTATTATATTGTATTATATTATATTATATCATTTTATATTATGTAAATATATATGTGGCCAAATGTTTAGAGTGTTGCTCTCGAGTTCGTGGTTTCGATCCCCATACCAGTGGTGCGTTGTTTTCTTGAGAAAACTCTCCATTTCGCATTGCTCCAGTCCACTCAGCTGTCAATGGGTCACCCTGCCAAGGGCTGGCATTCCATTCAAGGAGAATGCTAGTCTGGCCTGTTCACCTAGCCAGCGGGGTTGCATCATTCGAAAGCTACAACAATGCGAGGAAGCGCACTGTGGCCAGCAACGTATAGCATCATCCGATAGCTTGCTCGACACAATGATTTGTGGTGGTGGTGGTGGGGGTTCTTTCGGTCGCGCTGCTTTCGCAGATTCCCAAGACTCTCTGTCGCCATCCAGTTCCATTATGAATTTGAATCGGGAGCTTGAGTCATAATGAATCTTTCTAATTACACGACCATGGACGCCAGCCCTAAGGATGCGTTGCAGTTGCCCTTTTGAAGGAGCTTGGTGGTGTTGCTCTCTTAATGGAGTTACGATTCTTCCGCTCAGCATCAATGTAAGAAGCACCGTTGGCTCAGTTGAGCTCTTCCGCTGGCTCTTCACAATCCGCCATGCTTCATTCCCGTGACTTTGGGCTGAACAGGTGCTATGCCTTGCCAAAGGACAACTTGTAACTATGCAGTGCACGATCGTCTCTCCGTGATGTATTTTCAAATTACCCGCATACCTAAAGTCGTCAGAGACGAGTGACTTTTAGATGTAACATTATTGTATTGTAGACATATTGACAGAATATACAACGCTATTCCTTGTAATTTTTTAGATATATTTTTGAAGATCAAAGTGAATGTCTTGTTTGTGAAGCGAGACGTTTTTTTTAAGTGTCCACAAATACGTAACATTTGTGTTTATTATTTATTGGATGTACTCTTGGAAACTTGCAAGATAAACCTGAAGACATGGGAATCGGAAGCACTGATGAGAATCCAGTGAGGAAGCTGTTCTGCCAAGACATTTCTGACACTGAGGCAACAAGGATCAAACCCTAAACGAGAAAAATGTCCAGCGTAAACTCGGGTCCAATCTACCCACAAATGATGGCGACCCGCTATTGCAACATCTGCAACCGGATCTGTAAATTCTGGATAAGTCTGAATTGGCACATGAGTCGACGAAATAAGAACTCTGCTCAGCAGTGTCCTGCTGAACACACATTCGTCGAAGCAATGAGAGATTCCAAGAGCACTCTTCGGAATAAGAGAGAATGCCTCGCTTGTGAAGCGAAGCAGTTCCACCTAACCGTTGTAAGATGTCATTTCTGGGATATACTCTTAAATACAGGAATGACGGTCACGGCTGTGAGGTAAAACGGTTTTCAGTGTGTACAAATGTGTAACCTTTATCCTATGCGTAACCTTTCTAACTTATTATTTCTTCGATGTTGTCTTCTGATAGGAGAGACTGCCTTGCTCGGGAAACGAAATGATCTCTCCTATTCCGAAATTCTTTCAGACTCTTCCCTTTCGTGTGATTATAGCTGTGTCCGGATTTTTTTCCTTTTCTGTTCCTCTTGTTATTTTTGGCAAAACTGGTCATTTCTAAAACTAGTTGTGTTTACATTCCCCCTGATGCGTGCGTTTGAATGCCGTTGCTGTTTCTACATACAAAAGTCGCATACATTTTGTGATGTTTCGATATTGATAGTGTCCTTAAGAGAATCGATTTTTCATTTTATTTCGCATGAATTGTGCGTGTTTGTGCATTTAACTCTGTGGATTTTTCCTTTAATTTTGTTTGTAAAAAATGTTATGTTTGATGTTATTTTTACTGGATGGAGATAGAGAGTGTTTCTGGATGTTGTATTTGTCATAAACGCCATTTTTGTTACGTGTATGTCGACAAAATACAAATATATGTATATATAAAAAAAAAAAAAAAGCAAACGATTTTAAAGCAATAATCGGTACGGAAAAATAGGCCTCAGCTTTTACCAACTAAAACTCCTTGTAGAATAATCTGAAAGGGGACAACTTTCATTCATTTATTTATTATTGTTTGCATTCGATAAGAATGTGGTAACATTCTAAGTCTTTGGGTCGTGTACAAAGAATTCTTGCTAAAGCAAGATACAAGGATAACAGCAAAATAACAAAAAGCAACTACACTGGTGATGATGATGATGATGATGATGATGATGACGACGACGATGACGATAGGAAGGATAATAATAATAATAATGCTTTCAAATCTTGACATAGGACCAGCATTTTTTTGTAGTGGACAAGTCGATTGCCTTTACCTCAGTGCTCAACTCGTACTTGTTTTATCGACTCAGAAAGGATGAAAGATAAAGAATACCTCGATGGAATTTGAACTCAAAACGTAGCGACGTGTGAAATACCGCTAAGCATCTTGTCCAGCATGCTAACGATTCTGCCAGTTCACCGCCTTAGTAATAATAATAATAAATATAATAATAATAATAATAATAATAATAATAATAATAATAATAATAATAATAATAATGCATGTATATATATATATATATGTATATGTCTTGTGTTGTGTGTGTGTGTATGTGTGTATGTGTGTATAGCGACGGATTCGCAGAATGGTGTGAGTGTTCGATAGAATGTGCTACGGTATTTATTCCGGTTATCTGAGCTAAAAATCCTTCCATGTCAGCTTTATCTTTCATCTCTCCGAGGTCGCTAAATAAAATCCCTCTCTGTCTCTCGCTTTCTTTCTACTTCTCTTTCTTAGAATCGTCCATCGTCCAATGTGTATAATCGAACATTGTTTCCTAACATGGTTAATAATCTATCAGACCATTAATGCAAAAAAAAAAAATACCAAGACTGTATCTTTGACTTCGAATATTTTTTTTAATATTATATATTTATTGGCGGTTTTCTTTCTTTTTTTTTTGTTTGTTTGCTTGTTTTTTGTTTTCGGTTTGATATTATTTACTTAATTGATTTTACTGATTTTGTAGACGGTGTCTTCGATCTTTCATCGATTTCTATGAATGTGATTTCCCTTGGTTGATTAATTTTCCAATTTCGTTGAGGCTGCAATTCGTGTCTTTACTCATGTAGATTGATAGGAAGAAATTAAGCTGAGGAAATTTTTTTTTTAAATAAATGATTTGATGGTACAAAATTATTGAAAAGTGGTTATAGTATCACTGATACTGCTTCTGCTGCTGTTGTTGTTCAGTTTCAAGTCCACCATTATCTGGTTGACCTATGTTCAAAGACTTCACAAGCACTGACCGTTCTGTCCATCTTGCGGACGCTGCGTATTTCGTACAATATTTCTCGTTGTGAAGCACCCGATTCAAATAGTAAGCAATTATTTAAGGAGACGTCTGTTACTATTCGTAAACCTTAGCTCATGACTTGATCAGGAAAATGTCTGTTTTGCAAATAACAGAGAAACAAACGAAGAAATACAGGGCTTACAGAAAATCCTTTAAAAAAATATTCTAGCAACATATGTAAGCAATCAGAAACACTGAAAGAAGTCTCACTACCACACTCCACAAATATATCTGGGTCTTACAGGACGATAATATTAGCAATTATAAAACGATTAAAGTAAACGTGTATATACTCAAATTAATTGGTATAGAAAATGTGAGGTTTGTCTTTCGGAGAAGTATAACACTGTATTACAATCGTTTGCTATTTTAAACAAAAGTTCGAAACTTGGAACGCTCTTCTGATACTGCCATCTATATTTCTTGAGGAATTCTCAAGTAACAGCTCGTAACAATATTTTATTCCTCACATGATGTTATTGTCCATAAGCTGAAAATTTTCCTGCTGAAAGACAAAACCACTTAGCTATTTATCAACGCTTTTACAGCAGCGCTATAGTTGCCGACCTTCTGTTTGTATGTTTTGTACATATGATACTGAAATCATGAAAATGCAATTTCTTTTCCTTTTACATATATATATATATATATATATATATATATA
>NC_069004.1:2976736-2980742 GCF_001194135.2 Octopus bimaculoides | reverse complement strand
ATATATACAATATATTAGAATAAAAAATACAAAATCGTTACACTATTAAATACTGTATTCAATATTTGAAATATATACTTAATAAACACACACATACATACATAAATATATATATATATATATATGTGTGTGTCTGTGTCTGTGTATGCGTATATATACATATACACAAACACACACACGTATATATATATATATATATATGTATGTATATGCGATATGTAAACAATGATTTATCAACATCTAATTATTAAAGTGGAAAATATTATCAGAAAAGTAATCCTGTTAATTTTTTCATATACATACATACAAACGTATGTGTGTGTGTGCGTGTGTGTGTGTGTGCGTGCGTGTGTGTGTGTGTGTGTGTGTGTTTGTGTGTTTGTATGTGTGTTTATATATACTTACATGATATGAAGAGGATGGTAGTCTCTCGCAGTGTGAGAACGACAGTTCTGCAATTTCTTGCCCAACGACCTGCACAAATGATTTGTTTATAGTGATCAAATGTTTGTGCCGCCCATTAGCACACTCCCTGCATCAAATCGACCTGATCAGGTACACGGTGTGCTACGCGTCTTCTCCATAACCAGACCGATCCATTTCTCGACTGTATTGTAACTTGCGATGAAAAGTGGATCCTGTACGATAATAAAAAAACATTCTTCGCAGTGGTTGGAAGTACCGAAAACCTTCCGTAAACCCGAGCTCTTCAAAAAGTAGGTTATGGTGACTGTTTGGTAGTGAACTGCTGCACTCATCCACTATAATTTCATAAAACTTGGAAGAACCATTACTGAAGAAACATATTGCCATGAAATTGCCAAAATGACCGAAAAACTGCTTCTCCTCCGTCGCAGACTGGTCAACAGAAGAGAACCAATCATTCTTCATGACAATGCTTGACCATACGTTTCACTAATGACTCTCCAAAAATTGAGGGAACTTGGCTACGAAGTTCTTCCCCACCCAGCTTATTCCACAGACCTTTCTCCTACCGACTACCACTTTTTCAAGCACCTTTATGGTCTCCTACGACAGAAGGAGTTCAAAAATCAAACCGATGCTGAAAGTACGTTCAAAGAGTTCATCAGCTCCAGAACTCCAAAGTTTTATGTGACCGGAATAAACAAACTTATGACTCGTTGGCAAAAATGTGTTGATTTACTGGTATTTACTTTGATGAATAAAATTTCCGTATTGTGATGAATTTCATGTTTCAAAACGCTACTTAATTTTTACCCAGCCTGATATATGTGTACAGTTAAACAATGCTAATATACTCAAAATGATTAATAAATTTTATTTCACGCCATTAGTAACACTTTCGATAAATTAAGCGATATCGAATGATAAATGCGCGTAATTATGCGTCTGTGTGTGTGTGTGTGTGTGTGTGTGTGTGTGTGTGTGTGTGTGTGTGTGTGTGTGTATGCCTGGGTGCAAAATATACTTAATATACACTCACATACACACACATGCACGCGCACACAAACACACGCACACACACACACACACACACACACACACATATATATATGGTTTGTGAACGAATGATTTGTAAACATCTAATTATGTATATATCCAAAAATATATATTAATGTGTGTGTGTATATATATATATGTATAATATATATCTATATATTTACATATATATGTGTGTGTATGCATATATTTATGTATGCATGTGTGTATATGAATGTATGCAATTTATTGTTACTAGTTTTAATCATGGTTGTAATTGAGTGTGTGCGAATTAATGTACTTAAGTACGCCTCTGGTAATTATAACTACGTGTGTGCATGTAAATATCTATATGTGCGTATGTATACACACACACACACACACACATATATATCTGTGCGCTTGTGTATATATATATATATATATATATATATATATATATATATATATATATATATATATATATAGTACCAATTGTATAACTTGATTTAACATCTTGAATTGGTGATTTTATCGGTGCCAATTAATCTAGCACACATTACATATACATTACACACACACGCCAACAGCTCTACGCGCGCGCAGATGTGTATCTATGTATCTGTGTATGTATACACCCATATACATTTATGTATATATATATATATATATATTTCAGCGCAATTCACTTTGAAATAACTATGTTCCAGGTTCGATCAAACCATGTGCCCACGGCTGTTTTTTTAATCTTTTTATAACATGTGTACATGAAACAGCATCAGATGAAATACCAGTGTGTATAATGTCTTGTTACATGCGTGTGTATGTGTGTGTGTGTGTGTGTGTGTGTGTGTGTGAATGGTCTTTGCTGCGATGGTTAAATCAAACTAAAAAGTCTAATAGTACATACACCCACCCATATACACACATAAATAGATACACATATAGATGTATACACATATACATGCATTCACAGACAACGCAATCCACAATCACGCTATTACAATTACACACATATATTTATGTATATGCGAGGTGTGTATATATACACAACACGTATATATTAAATATATATATATATATATATATATATATATACATGGACATACACAGCCAATGCATTACAGAAACATGCGCACAAATACACATGCACACACACATACATATATGTGTGTGCGTGTGCGTGTGTGTGTGTATATGCACGTGCATAAATAGATAGATAGATAGATAGATAGATAGATAGATAGGAAAAAGAATATATATAAATATATATATATATATATATATATATATATATATATACCGTTACATATATTTGTACATAGTAAGACAACGCAATACAAACACACACTCACACGCACTTAGGTGCCACGCGCACTCGAAAACAAACAAACATTCATTAATATTATAATTACTCATATGAACACATCATGATTTCTTAAATGCGTGATTTCAATCATACAGACACGCACTTGGACTCACGAACGTACATAACTCATGTAATTACACAAATAAACACGTACACGCACGCATACATGCGCATAATTACACATATACTCACATCATAAAGAAATTAAATCATTTCGGAATATTTCATAGACACACAAGACATCCACCTGGGGCGGAGGGGGTGAATGCCGATGCATAATGATTTGAACACGTGATAGACTGCTGGACACCAACCGTATCAGGTTAGTCATAATCAAATCTTCTGATGGCTTCTAAAGGTCTATGAAGGTCTCGAGCATTGACCCGCCCCCCGGAGTGAAGTATTAAACTATTTAGAATAAAAAGCTGTCGTGGAGTCCGGCTGTCTAAATAAATTCAGGATTCTGTTCTGAGTTTTGATAGTTATTATTTAACTTTTAATTGTGGTTTCGTGAAGGCGCGTGGATAAGGGGTGAGGGTAATCTGCTCGCTATTGTGAGGTCTCGAGTTCGATCCCCGACGCTGCGATGTGTTCTTGAGCAAGACATTTTATTTCACAATGCTCCAATCCACTCATCTGGCAAGAATCATTAACCACATCTAAAATCATTACAATTATAGACTCAGTATGTTCGTACAGAATAAAAGACAAATGTTCTTTAGACAAAGTATGCAATAATTAGTTAATTTCCTTCGATGCAGTCACCACAACCTCGCCGAATCAAGTGATAAGTTAAAAAGTGTTACATCGGTATGACGCAGGACAGATTTAAACAAAGGTTCTATAACCATTGGTTATCATCATTCAACTATTCGCACAAGAGGACCCCCACAATATTGCGCATCGATGTAATTGTACATCTGTGTCTTTCTACATCTGTATCTTTGTATGTCCGTGTCTTGATAAGTGTGTCCTGGGGCATTTTGTCTGTAGCAGCGTAAGATAATCATCAACAATATTCTATACAATCTTATCACTCTTATCAATTTATTTTGATATTGTGAATTAAAATGTGTTTATAATTTTGATTAATGGCTTCAAACAATACATTTAAAATTTTTTTGGTAAATTTTTATTTTTCTTTTATAATTGTGTGCTGAGGAGTTGTGAAGTGGGGTCGGTGGTGGTTGTGATGTT
>NC_069004.1:2975268-2976395 GCF_001194135.2 Octopus bimaculoides | reverse complement strand
GTACTTAGTGTTCTGCTGTCATTGCTGTTGTTGTTGTTGGTGATGGTGGTGGTGGTGGTTGTATTTAAGCCTCGGCTTAAATATTAAATATGACGCTGTTCTTTTATTTTTTCTTTAATTTCAAATTTCGGCACAGTGCTCGACCACTACATATTATATCGACCCCGGAAGCATGAAAGGCGAAGTCAACCTCGGCAGAATTTGAATTTCGCCGGTTTATATGTTGGCTTCAAGATTTGGCACAAACCCAGCAGGTTTCAGGGAGGAGCCAAGGCAATCATCATCATCATCATTATTATTATTATTATTTTATCGCCGCCGAAAGGATTAAAAGCAAAGTGGACCTCGGCGGAATTTGAACCGAGCACGTAAAGACAGACGAAATACCGCTAAGCATTTTGCTCGGCGTACCAACCGTTCTGCTGGCTCGCTTTCCTACACTGGTTTACGTACTGAGCGCTGTGTCTTGTCATTCATGTCAGCTTTGTTTAATACCAAAACATGCATATATAACTCCATTTCAAGAGAGTATGACGCTATAGAGAGACGAATGAATAAAGCTGAATATGTAAATATTGTAGCTTATTTATTCAACCAATAACGTCGTCATTCTCTCCAGAAAGTTTTATTGTATGAAATATGTATTATGAAAATAAAAAGAATGGTTTTATAAAGAAAATGAGACAGCATGCTTATTTCTTTGATACTATGCATCATAGAAATTGTATAGACTATAATTTAACTTCGAAACACGCAAAAAATCCAACACACCATAAAGATATTGTATAGTTTGAAGCGGATTTCTCGTTGGTGCAGGTGAGGCTGTGTGGTAAGAAGTTTGGTTCCCAACAATAGGGCTCTGGGTTCAGTCCCACTATGTAGCACCTTAGGCAAGTGTCTTCTTTTATTACCTTGGGACCACCTTGTGAGTGGATTTGGTAGACAGAAACTAAAAGAAGACCATCGTATGTACATACACATATATGTGTGTATGTTCGTGTGTGTGTTTATGAACTGGAGCAACGTGAAATAAAGCCCGGTCCAGAAATCGAACACACAACTTCATGATCGTAAACCCGAAGCTCTAACCACTGAGCCATGCGCAGTATATATATATATATATATAT
>NC_069004.1:2968565-2973443 GCF_001194135.2 Octopus bimaculoides | reverse complement strand
AACCTGGGTTCTTATTCCTAAGGTATTTTTCGATGTCGTTGTTATTGTTTTTATTATTATTATTACTATTATTATTATTATTATTATTATTATTATTATTATTATTATGGTGTAGTGGTTAAGAGCGCGGGCTACTAATTCCGAGATTCCGAGTTCGATTCCAAGCAGTGACCTTAATAATAATAATAATAATAATAATAAAGTAATCATCGTATTTCAATTTCCTTCACTTTTCAATGATTAGCAGACGATTTGCAGACTAACTTTTGATTCTGATACGACACAGGTTACGCTTTCAGATTTTTTTCGGATAAAGTTTTCAGAAATAACCCAATAAGTTTACCATTAATTCCGTGAAATATTCATGGGTACCGCTAGTAATGGTATTGATGCTACATAAAGATAATTTATGTATCTTATAATTAAGGTTTATACCTGTAAGTCTACATATATTAATCCAGCATGGAGGAAAGACCTATAGAATCGGTTCAAAGTTCAAAAAAAGTATTTTTCCGTATAATGTGGTCATTTGATCTTTAGTTTGTCTAATCTATTAATAACCTCGCTCGTGCATTTTAAGACTTCTAACGATTCCATAAAGCAGAAATGACAACTATGTCTTTCACTGACAAACGGTTTAGCATATCTAGCGACGTTCCCGGTAGATTGAGAGGCACGTAAGTAGGTAGGCAGGTAGGTAGGTAGGTAGGTAGGTAAGCAGACAGGTAAGCAGACAGGTAAGCAGACAGGTAAGCATACCTGCGTTGTTTTTCAAAGGAAATTTGTTAACAGTTACTTTTTATTTTCAATCTAAAACTAAATTATATTACTTTACAGAAAACCACTGAGTAAGGTTTCGTTTTAATATATGTCTTATGTACTGCTATACGTAAAAGCAAACAGAGTACTTACATACATACATAATGTTCATCTTGAAATAAAATTGCTCAATGACATACAAACATATACATACTTAAGCAAATATATATATATAAATATATATAACTGTGTGTGAGTGTGTACACATGTATAAATATATGTGTACGTACATAAAAATGTTTGCTTTCATGTATAGTAATATATAATGACAAACATTAACTTGAAGGCCTACTCAATTACACAAACCCGCCACACACATGCACGCACACACACTCACGCACACACACACACACACACACACACACAGCGATAAAATGAGAAAGAGCAGTAAAATGACTTAAATAGAAATAAGAATTCAAAAATTCAAATAAATTCTAATTTCCGTTTATTAAAAGAATTAAGAGAACTAGTGCCATGGTGAAAAAGAAAAAAAAAAGCAGATGCATATAATATCGTTGAACATTATAGTAGTAGCATGGCAAAATGAAAGAGAAAAGTTTACTTCGGTTAGAACATTTTAAATAAATTAAATTACAATTAACCGCAGGTGGCATAATTTTAAAACACGTATTTACATAAAAATTCGCTCGAGTTGAAGGTTTTGCTAGTGGTGGATGTGTGTAAGTGAGAAGGATAAATTTAGAATACTGGCTTTAAAAAATAGTTCATTATGTTTAGAAAAAATATTACAGAAATACATATATCGTGAGCACAGCTTGAATAAGTAGATTTTAAAAGAATGTGGCTCTATGATGGTAAATATAATCTTACATATACTGTGATCTACAAAAGCGATAACCACAAATATATATTTAGATCTTTAGATATCCGTATTCACTATACAATGCAATTCAATGGGGGAAAAAAGACACGCATCGGCGCAAGCATGATTGTGTAATTCAGGAGTTCAATCTAAATGAATGCATCCATGTAGAAACATGGAGCGACGAGGAACATGGAGCGACGAGGAACATGGAGCGACGAGGAACATGTAGCCAGCCTCAAGGATGTTTGATGTCTTTGTTTAAAGTGATGAACACTTGTGCACCGTCGAGCTCACTTTCTTGTCCGTGACAATCCAAGTTACAAGATCAGGTCAAGACGACTGAGAGTGGAGACGGATGCAGTGAAGACGGATGCAGTGGAGACGGATGTAGTGGAGACGGATGCAGTGGAGACGGATGCAGTGGAGACGGATGCAGTGGACGACCCAGTTGTCTCACTCGCCTCTTCCTGCTCTTTACACTCCACAGTTGCAGCAGCCGCCTTACTCTCTGTTGAGCCATGAAGGTTTCTTCCGCAGAGTTTGCCGGAATTAGGCGTCACGTACATTGGTGTGCAAGCTAATTATCCAATAGCTGGGACACTGACAGCTGCAGCTACTCCGGATCCGTGTGCAGACAATTCATCGGTAGACAATTCGCCGACAGAGAATTCCCACACGGCCACAGGTTTAACACAGAGGCCTGCATCAAGTGCCTGGAGGAGGTTGTGCTGCCCTGGGTCAAGAGGGTGGCTACTGGAACACCCAATGTCTGGCAACAGGACTCTGCACCATACCACACAATTGTCCTGTCTGTAAGTTGTTTGTTGGCTAATTGTCTGTCGGTCAATTGTCTGTCGGCCAACTGTCTGTCGACAAATTGTCCGTCTACCGTCCGGATCAGAATAGACCTAGGAACCGAAAAGACTGAAAAGTGGTGCCACACATTTCAAAGACACTAGAACTCACGGATCAAAGCCCCCACTACCGAATACGGCTTAAACTCATAGCCAGGAATACAAAGATAACTATAAGAATAAAAAAAATTGAGTATATAAAACACCAGAAAACAAACCTACGTAATTACGTATAACGACTCGAGAAGTGTATGAAAATAAAATACAGAAAGAATATACGCAGTTTACAAGCTTGAATAAGAGTGTGTGAAGAAAACAAACTATGGTCGATACGACAAAGGATGCTATTGAATTTAAAGGAAGTGTGTGGCTGAATACATTAGGATGAAAATTTGAATATTAATCATCATACGGTGGCATAAAGTTGGTGGAAATGTGATTAAAATAAAGCAGAAATATAAAGAAAAAAATGAGGGGGTATAGTCCAGTCTAGACATTTTTCAATTTATGAAGAATTAACCTAAATCCGCTTGTGTTTATTTTACAAATAAGTATTTTAAACCCGCTTATGTTAATTTTGTTTTATTACATATTCTTTTGCGGCTTAACTCTTTGACTCGTTTCAGTCATTTGAACCGCGGCCATGCGGGAGCATCGTCTTGAAGCGCTTAGTCAAACAATTCGACACCAACACACACACACACACACACACACACACACACACACACACACACACACACACCATGCGTTGTATGAACGATTCGTCAACAACAGTCTCGACGGCAATATTAAATCTGTTGCTCGTCGTGGAAAGGTGACATGTTTATGATTAAAAATAGCTCCAGCCTTGACCATCACGTCATTTGAAGGGAGATCTAGAACTACATCATCTATTGTCTCCTTTCTGCGCATTTTTTATTTGAAAACAGTGAGCGTGATGTGGTATTAGAGGAGGATTTTGCTGCTATTTCTAACATATCCAGTGACTATACAGAATCCACCCTTTCCCCACACAACCACATCCTTGTTGATGCTCTGTCTGTCTGGTTGTCATTGAAGTTCAAGTAACGTGTCAACTTTCATTTTGTTGCCAAGAAGATCTTTATGGCTTCTAACTGCTGTTGCTATGGCAGTCAAGGTTAATTAGAAATCAAATACTAGACAATAATTGTCGTCATTATCTCCGTGTCACCTTCAATATTCTTGTTAAATGTAAACTGATACAGTACCACAACCAAAAAGGAGATGGGAAATAATTGCCGAAACCTTTAATACAAACCAGCGTAGGAGAGAGAAGCTGCTATGGACAGATTAGCAGAAACGTTCGAGTATTGGGTAAAAAAAAATGCCTTGCGGTATTTGTTCCAACTCTGGAAGAGTATGGAACTTTCTCTATAAACCCCGGTTCCATTGGCGTATAGGTTCCCCACATGGACGGGACGCTGTCCATCACAGGTAAGCTGCAAGATGCAGGAGGAATTGCTTAGTCCGGAAATATTTGTAGAAGACACTTGTCCAAGGAGCCGCGCACAACGGAACTGAACCAGAATCCTCGTGTCTACGCTTCTCCATAAAAACCTATCGATTCATTAAACTTTAAAATTGTGTGAGAGAAAAGTTATTATAGTAAAAATAGATTTTGAGACTTAAATTTTTATTATTTTCCATTTTCTTCAGTTTTCATTTTAGTTTTTCATTCACAGTTCTTTTGGTCTCCCGTTTTCGTTTCCGTTTTTTCCCATTTTAGGAATATTTTATATTTATTTTCGTTTTCATTTCTGTTTGTGTATTTCTAATCATTGATCTGCAAAATCTTATTTTGGGTTTCACTCTGAAACTTTCGTCTTAAGCTAAAACCTCCAGTTTATATCTATTTCCTGGTTTTATGTATGTGTGTCTGTGTCTGTGTCTGTGTGTGTATGCATCCTTTTAGATATATAGAAACGTTTATATATACATATACATACATACACACACACACATACACACGCACGCGCGTGTGCAGACACACACATACATATATATACATACATATATATATATATACATATATATTCAGGCATGTGTCTCTAAATATGTGTGTGCGTGTGTGTGTTTGTGTACGTGTGTGTGTGTACCATATACATAAGAACACACGCCTAAATATATGTGTACGTTTATCTGCTTGTTTCATTGCTCGTGCGTGTGTCTTTGTATTCTGTAAATGTATAAAAGCAATTATGGCGAACAATTACAATAGCAGACATATATACAAGCGATACCTACATCTAAATATTCTCATATATACATATACATATATATATATATGCATATATATGTATAAATGTATATATATATATATATATATATATATATATATATATATATATATATATATAT
>NC_069004.1:2964383-2966318 GCF_001194135.2 Octopus bimaculoides | reverse complement strand
ATATATATATATATATATATAAAACAGAAACACACGTACACAAACCTACATATATGTGTGTGCATATATAAATATATATATATACACAAATGCGTGCACATAGATATACATATACACACATACCCACAGATATTAATACAAAAGTAACAACAATAGTAGTATATACTCACACATACATACATGCATATAATTATAGCTAACTCAATATATATCATCCTTTATACACCTGCATAATTATGATATATAATATAGTGGAACACCAATAATAACCGGAATGGGTTTCCTGGCGTATAAGTGACCGAGATTACAACACTTCCTCGGGACGAGACGCCAGTCTGTCGCAGGGTACCTCATTTACAGACTGAAGCAACGCAAAATGAAATGAATGCACCGACCGGGAATCGAAACCAACGTCTTCCATTAGACCCTATCATTAGGCTTCGCGTTTTAATGATTTCTGAGTAAACCTTGTATAAAATATGATTTTGACATCAATTTAAATGCGTAAGTCAGAGGGTATTTTCAAGACATTTTCTTCTTTGAGAGTAATTGTAAACGTTTTAATATTTTATTAGTTTTGAAGTATACATTGTTAAAGATATATTTTTTTTTTTATGTTTTTTTTTTTAAGAAGAGATATTTGTCAAAAAATTTTGTCTATATAATTTAGAAAATGTAGTTAAGCGTTTGTTTATGCGATAAATCTTATACGTTTTAAATTTTCTTATGTCTGTGTAGTTGAATTCGTTTACTCTTTCAATAAAAAGTTAAGCATTCTTAAATAAATATAAAGAAAAGCAAACTATACAAAAAAGGAAAACAAAACAAAAAATTATATTTATTATATAAATGAAAATGAAAATTTAAATATAAATCCAAAATATACAATAGTAGAGTAGAATTATTTTTAAAATCTACGGGAATAACACAGTAAGTAAAAGAATTTCCTGAGATTCACATAATAAATTGACACGTTTGTTTTGGCACACTGCGTTCTGACTTCGAATCCTGCCGAGATCAACGTTGATTTCATTGTCTTCAGATTGGAGTACCAATCTAAAGCAGTAGACGGACTTAGAGAATTCTTGGAGCGTTGGACGAGATGTCGAGTCCATGATAGTGCTGCAACACTCGCCCTTCCTCGCCCTCTTTTTAATCCACGACTGCAGTTCGGTCATGGAGACGAGCTGCGGGAAAGCGCGCCTCACAAACGGCGACCACACCTGTTCACCATCGTCTACGTAGAGCCGGAGATGTCGCACTCTCAGCGCGTGTCTAGAATAGATAGATAGATAGATAGATAGATAGATAGATAGGAGGGGGGGATTTCTATTCAATTTGACATGTATTTACCATTTATTTAGTTATTTAGTTATTTACTATTGTATTGACATGAGTTCAAGGATGGTGACCTCTCTAGGATGTCAGTTTTAGGATGGGGAAAATAATAAAAAAAAAAGGATGGAGTGCAATCATCACTGAAAGCATTTTTGTTTTTTCTTTTTCTTAAGGTGCCAGAAGGAAGATAAGATGTTCTATGAAAAATTAAATATATATACATATGTATGGATGTGAGTCTGCGTGTGTACGCGTGTGTCTGTCTCTGAGTATCTGTCAGTACGTATGTGTGCCTGTCAGCTCATGTGTTTGGAAATATGTTTATGACTACACTGCGTAATTTCGATGTTTCGCATTGAAAAATAAAGTCTGGTTTCTTCTAATTTCCTGTTTTTGCATGAAAAAACATTAGTACAATATTTACAAATTAGAAAAATAAAACCTAATGTTATAGAGATGAGTATCATGTTATAGATATAGGAGCAGAAACAACAGTAATAGTGTATTTTATTCTTTCCTTAAAGTGTCTTACAATTTCATGTTTTGCATGAGCAAACAATATTTACAAATTAGAAAAACACGTGATGTTATATATAT
>NC_069004.1:2963078-2963825 GCF_001194135.2 Octopus bimaculoides | reverse complement strand
TATATATATATATATATATATATATATATATATATATGTATTATATGTATGTGTATACATATATATACACATATATATATGTATATACATATATGTATATTTGTGTATATATATGTGGGGGGGGGTGTTTGCATCTTAGTATGTATGCATGCAAAGAAATATTTACCTATCAACTGTGATCACTGATTGCATCCAATGCCAATAACCAAGGTTTACGGCATGTCGTAAATCTGAACGACAACGGCTAAATGTTTTTCCAAAGGCCGCTTCTTATTTAAGTTATCGCTAGATTTAACATAAACCCATGACTTAGTACATCTGTCGTTTGACGGTAAACAGCAGAGATACGGCCAGCATTTACATGGCGTCTTTCTTATGGAACAGATTAACGAGACATCGTAAATCTGGCCCATGCTGTCATTATGGAGACAGTAGCCTCGGCGTATTCGATAATCTCGGTTAAGTTATACATACATACATACATACATACATACATACATACATACATACATACGCACATGCACATACCATACATAGAAACTGTGCGAGCGCACAAACACTTGCGCGTATAGATAGATAGATAGATAGATAGATAGATAGATAGATAGATAGATAGATAGATAGATAGATAGATAGATAGATAGATAGATAGATAGATATCTTTTTATTATAGCCACACAGGGCTAAATACAGAAAATGGACAAATTACAAAGTAGAGCTTTTGGGGGGGGGATAATTTAGATCAAA
>NC_069004.1:2961615-2962616 GCF_001194135.2 Octopus bimaculoides | reverse complement strand
AGACCTTTCAAACGCGTCCACCACACGCATTCTTTTGCCATAGCTATCAGTGTTACAAATACCGTTAGATAGATAGATAGATAGATAGATAGATAGATAGATAGATAGATAGATAGATACATTTATTTTATTAGCCACACAGGGCTCAACGAAGATGGGACAAATACAATGTAGAGCTTTTCTTTTTGGGAGGGGGAAGGAGAAAAAAAATAAAAATAAAAAATAAAAATAAAAAAGGGTGTGTGTCGATCAAAAGGGATCGTAGGAAGGAAAAAAGGGGGGAGTTCGATCAAAAGGGATCGAAAAAAAAAAAAAGAGCGATCAATAGGGATCGTGTATCACATGGCCGCAGTCCGATCACTGAAACAAACCAAAGCGATAAAAAAAGTAACAGGTATCTCTACATCACTTTTCAATGACTTGTCCGATAGCAGTCCTATTTCTACTTGTCGAATACGTTATCATATTTTGTTTTACTGAATTTTATTCTGTCACGCTAGTGTATCCTCTACATGTTTTATCGTGTTTCCATTGGCTGGTTTAAGACGGGTCCTGCTTCTATCTGTCGATTAAGTCGTCACAATTTGTTCTGATAAAGCTGTTTGTTTATTGTAAACGAGTATTTCATTATTATTATTTTTCTGATTTTCTGGTAATTTTTCTGGTTGTTGACTGCGTCAAAGGAATGACTCGCTGTGTGTGTGTGTGTGTGTGTGTGTGTGTGTGTGCGTGTGTGTGTGCGTGTGTGCGTCTGCGTGGGTATGTATTCTTGTATCTGTACATGTTATATATCTATATATGTAGGTATGTATTTTTTAAACTGTATTTATGTTTGTGAGTTATGTAAATACGTGTGTATATGCATATACATGTATATATAGACACATATAGTATATACACATACAAATACATTCACACACACACACAAGCACACACAAACGCATGTATTTATATGGTTGTATATATAATTTTATATATGTGTGTGTGTGTATGTATATATA
>NC_069004.1:2956306-2959757 GCF_001194135.2 Octopus bimaculoides | reverse complement strand
TGTGTGTGTGTGTGTGTGTGTGTGTGTGTACACGACGAGCATGCACACCGCTTCTGCCTGCCGAATCTGCTCTCGAAGTATTCGTCGACTCGGGCCTGTAGTGAAAGACACTTTCCTAAATTGCCGCGCAGTGGGACTGAACCTGAAACCATGTAGTCGCAAAGAGAGGGTCTTAACACAAAGCTCTTTTTGTAGTTTGGCCAAAATACGATTGCAGTGCAATCTGGAATACAAGGGAAACAAGCATTCTCCACTACCTACCAGAAAAGCTTAAGATAAGGAGAATCGAAGGGTAAACTTCCGTAACAATGCAATGTCTTGTGGTTTTTCTCAGGAGCACGTGACATCACTAGTCGTTGGTGAATCAAAGAATAGGGAGAAGTAAGTCTACTTTGGTTGTAGCCTTTTGCAGATATCTAAAGTTATACGTTAGTGAGAAATATATCAAGATGCCTCTTCAACGTCTCAGAAATCCCTTTGTTCAAGTTCCGTAATCTTTCCTGACACGAGATACAGTTCCCTCTTATGATATCCCCGTCATCATTCAGTGATTGGCTGCGCTGTTCAGCAGCTCGCTGTAAATGTGTCTGTGTCTGTGACTGTGTCCACCGACCGCTTCACAACCGGTGTTGATTTGTTTACGCCCCTGCAAAAGAGACCGACATAAGAAGTACCAAATTAAAAAAAAAACAAACACGTAAGTACCCTGATCGATTTGTATGAGTAAAAACCCTTCAAGGTCATTTCCCAGTATGACCACCATCCAATGATTGAAACAAGTAAAGGATAAAAGTATGGAGTGCATTCCAGACGTTTGGAGACTTTTTTAAGGAGAGACATTTATTAATTTTTAAAAAATACAAAACTCTAATCTCCTTCAAAGCAGAATCCTTTGACTTCCATGCATTTGTTGCAGCGCTCCAGCCTCTTCGTGAAGGCCTCATAGAAGTCGTCCAAAGTGAAGGCATCTAGGACCCTTTTCACATCCTCCTTCTCCTCGCGGAGCAACCAAAAGGCACAGGGAGCTAGCTCTGGACTATAAAAAGGGTTAGGGGCAGTTTTGATGCCCATCTCTGTCACGTAGTTGGTTATGAAGATGGAATTGTGGACTGGTGCGATGGCCTCATGCAAGTGCTCTGGCCTTTTGCGGCGAAATCTTTTCCTGAACTCCTTCATAACCTCCATAAAGTATTCTTGTGGCTAGACTGAACCCAATGGTTGTAGATGAGGCCTCTGCTGTCGGAAAAGGGGATCATTATGAGCTTCCCGGTAGACTCTATTTTCTGGCCTCTTATGCCAGCAAAAAACAGATGCTTGGCTCAAACAAGTTAACCCATAAGCTGTTCGGAGTATTTCATATATTTATGTATCATTTTTGCCCAGTTTAACACAAAACTCTATTGTATGGTAAGCTTTCATATTGTCTTCAACTGCATTCTGCAAACTAGTAAGTTGTGACAAGCAATGTTTTATAGGGTGTATTCAAAGTGCTGTTACAGCCGTCCTTTTCAATCTGAAATAACAAACGTTGGCGGGTCAGCTTATTAGATTATAGTAATGATGTACTGAAATTGCGAGGGCAGTTATAGCTGACTCTCTTAATAATGCCTTAAAACTTTTGGAAGTCATTCGAAACGACGTGTAAAACCATTGCTAAATATCTTGCCTTAAACCTTTTCGTTTTCTATTTAATACAAAATATTGCACTTTAATCTTCACCAAAAGGCTGAGGCCAAGAATTCGTAAATGTGAGAGTGCATGCCGCCAGCTACCACTGCAAAGAAAAAGACTAAATGAATGGTCACAGCGATAACATAAAACATATAGGCACTTTACTGTCAAACATGACAGCTTTATAAATATGAAATACTTCGTTCATTTAAACGATTTCAATATTGAATGGTTTGTTCCTTCAATACAAATATTAATACTGACGGTGATGTACATCTTTTGTGACATATCAGCTATTTTCTCTTCTCCAGAATAGGTTAGTTTCCCGTTCCTTTGGGCATCGGTCATTTTGATTGAATAGCTTCTGTTGTATTTGATGTTATTCAACCCATATTTCCGAATGTCATTGAAAACAATGACTTCTCATATGTATACCATTTATTGATTTTTTTTTTATTGACTCTTCGTATTTGAAAAATGGAAATATTTAAAGAATTTTCTTTTACTCGTTACAGTCATTAAACTGCAGCCATGCTGGGGCAGTACTTTTAAGTCTTCTACTTTACTTTATCAGTCTCTTTTGCCGAACCGATGTGCTACAAGAACGTAAACAAAACAAGTGATTTTCAAGCGGTGGTGGCGTTGAAACACAACACGGAGGCACACACATACAGACACACACACATATATATATATATATATATATATATATATATATAAATATATATATATAATTGTGTGTATATGTTAGTGTGTCTCTCTGTGTGTGCATGTGCTTGTATATGCATGTCTGTGTGTATGTGAGCGTATGTGTGTGTGTACCCTACAGTTTTTGTCTTCTGAATCCATTCACAAGGCATTAGTTGACACACGGCTATAGTTTGAGACCCTTGTCTAAAGTGCAGCGCAATGGAACCGAACCTGAAACTACGTTGTTACAAATCGAGCTTCTTAACCTACACCTGTATCGAAAATTATTTAACAGATAAAATGTTAAGGTTAAAGTTAACAGTTTCCGTACATTGTGTCAATGACAAAGTTACAAGCAGTATGACGAACATTTTGACAAAAGCCATAAAGGATTAAAGGATGTTAATAGTTTCTATGTATTTTTCAATGGCCAGAATGGGCCTTCATTTTGTAATTGTTTTATTTTCAACACACATCCTCAGATCAAATCATTTACCAAACAAATGCAACTCCGAAAACATTGAAAGATTTACATGTAACTTTATTTGACTCAGATTCCGTAATAAATTCTTTACGCTACTGATATTTTGGCAGAAATATCCCAATTCTTAGCCTGAGAAATTTCAGGATTATTAATATCCATATGTTTTATGAACTTAATCTATTGTTAAAATCATAGTAACTTCTTGACTTAGTAACTTTTGTGAATAATAAAAACCGTAACTGGCAGCCTTGCAAAAATGACACTGTTTATAATCGTTTTTTTTTTCTCTTTTCCAGCTTAGAGCAAGAAGCTCGTTGAAGCCTCAGCTATCCTGGTGCGGCAGCAGAAGTAATAGTTTCTCTGTTTCTTCCACGCCTCTCTTCGTCTTATCACATTTTGTTTTGCTGAATAAATGTAAGTAATTAAAAATCATATATTCGAACCATACACACCAGCACACACGCACGCGCACACACACACACACATACACAGTCAAGCTAATGCACACACGCACGCATATGTATACACTCACACACACATATACATGTATGTATGCATGTATATATATATATATATATATATATATATATATATATATATATATAT
>NC_069004.1:2952861-2955776 GCF_001194135.2 Octopus bimaculoides | reverse complement strand
TTTCTCTTCTATCCCAAAAATATTACATCAGGTCTGTTGTGTTTTGAATTCTAATAACAAGATTCTTTTCTACTCTAGGCACAAGGCCCGAAATTTTGGGGGAGGAGGCCAGTCGATTAGATCGACCCCAGTACGCAACTGGTACTTAATTTATCGACCCTAAAAGGATAAAAGGCAAAACTGACCTCCGCGGAATTTGAACTCAAGACGTAGCCCGGCGTGCTAACGTTTCTGACAGCTTCACCGTCTTTATAAATCGGTTGGCAATTAAACGTTATGTTTGCATGACAGAGAAGAATTTTTAGCTGTTATTCTATTTATTTTTGACTTCTTTCAGTCAATTGACTGCAGCCATGCTGTAGCACCGCCTTATGGTCGAAGAATCGACCCTTGGACGCGAGTTCGATTCCCGGCGGCGCGTTGTGTCCTATTGAACAAAATACTTTTTCACGTTGCTCCAGTCCACTCAGCTGGCAAAAATGAGTTGTAGCTGCATTTCAAAGTACCGGCCTTCCCCCATTCTACGTCATAAGGGATAAGCTGCCAGCATCAACTTGCTATAAAAGCAGGTAGCAATTTTTGCAAGTTTTAAAGAGTGCAGTTCCATTTTAACTTGAGGCTGCTATCAAAATACCAAATCCTTTACAATTTAACCTTAAGAAATATATATATTTACTGCGTCTAATTCAAAGCACTTCTAGAAACTTCAAATTTGAGAAGAAAAATACCAAAAGGAGCAAAAAATATCAGGAAATTTTATAAACGAAAGATAAAATGACGATTTTTTTTTTCTTTCTCGTTTCTCTTAAGTTTGTTGAAATTTTTTGTGGCTTTTTATTTTTTTTTAGTGTTTTTGCGTTATTTTTTTTTCTACAGATGTGATATTTGATTTATTTTTTGCTTCGTTTTTGTTGTTTATGCTATTGTTATTCATGTTGTTGTTGTTGTCGCAATTGTTGATATTGTTTTCTTTCTTTGCAATGCGATTGGGGCTGATTGAATATTTCAGTTGTTTTATATGTTCGCGCGTGTGTACATATCAACACACACACACACACACACACACACACACGCACACACACACACACACACACGCACACACATATATATATACATATATATATATATATATATATATATATATATATATATATATATATATACATGTTGTATATATGTATGTATATATGTATGTGTGTATATATGTATGTATATATGCATGTATCTATATATGTATCTATGTATGTATATGTATGTATGTCCTTGTCTTAAGTCTTGTATTGTTCAGTTAATCGTCTTTTATACGTTCCCCCGTATTTTGTTATGGAGAATAGATGTTTTTCGATTTTTTTATGAAGCGGACAGAATTTGTTTCTTTCTTTTTTTTCTTCTTATCATCAATCTTGCTTTAATCTTTATTGTGAAAAGACAAAAAGAAAATAACACGTATCTAATTGAATTATATATATTTTTTTGTATTTCATCTTATTTTATTTCTCTCTTTTCGCTACTTTATATCAACAAACACACACACACACGCACACACTATTTCACATCGATTAAAATCGAAGTGTCGCTTTTAATTCGTTGCATTCTATTAATTTATTCCTCTTAATTATTCTTTAACTGAGTCAGAAACCTTTTCTCGGGCCGATAACAAAATGACAGCAAGGCTAATAACAGTTACAAACGGAACACAACACAACACAATTTAGTAGTAGTAGTAGTAGTAGTAGTAGTAGTAGTAGTAGTAGTAGTAGTAGTTGCTGTTGTTTCTGATGTTGATACAAAGGCGAGCAAATTTTAAGGAGAGCGAGGCAAGTCGATTACAGTGACCCACCCGCACTCCCCACCGCACCCCAGTACAGAACTGGTACTTATTTTATCGACACAGAAAGGAGGAAAGAATACTGCCTTCGGCTAGAAATATCTAGAAAGTCACTGAAACAGAGATATTCAAAAACAAAATGAAGAACGAGAGAGAATGATATGGCCAATTCATAAAATAAACTGAAGACTTTTGGAAGTAAAAAAATGAAAACTTGAAACGAGAGACTGAATCGCTCGGGAAGAAGCAATTAGAACGAATTTGTTAAAAGCAAAGATTGTTAAAACTTAGAGAGCGTATGTTAGAATCTGTGAAAAAGGTGACGAAAGTATTAACCCTCTCTTAAGTGACTGCAGTAAGCTAGCACAAAACGAGTATGAACAGGGATGACTGTGTTGGTAGAAGAGTGAAGTGGGATGTTAGTCGAGCGTTGATTCAAATTGACAGTAAAATGGTACGAACAGAGACTGTGATGGTGAGTGGTAATGAGAGGATTTAATGGGATTTCTCTATAATAACTGGGATTGCTATTGAAGCAATAAGACAAGGTACGATTGTAGGGAACAAAATGCAATACAATATGACAACAGAGTCGATAGCAAAGTAAGCGAGAATATTGAGAAATATCATGAGGAAGCCAGTGAGAAGAAGTCTTTACAGAGGACAAACGTGGTGACAATTGTTTCCATGGTAACTGGTGCACATGGGATTGAGACTCGCAGGAAAATCTCAGCTTGTACTTGGCAAGAATCCTAAGGTTCGGGTTTAGATTCGCTATCAAACATCAAGACGACTTCATCGCTAAATAAAGCAGCGTGTCGTAGCTAAAGTGATAATAATAATAATAATAATAATAATAATAATAATAATAATAATAATAATAATAATAATAATAATAATAATAATAATAATAATGATGATGATGATGATGATGATGATGATGATGATGAGTCATGATGGGTATACTGGACTTCGTATATTTTACCCCTGTGTCACTTTGATGGCATGCACTGCTCTCTCACTCAAGAATAATAATCGAAATTAGTAGTAGTAGTAGTAGTAGTAGTAGTAGTAGTAGTAGTAGTAG
>NC_069004.1:2950588-2952851 GCF_001194135.2 Octopus bimaculoides | reverse complement strand
TTTTTTTTGTTCTTTTTTTTTTTCTTATTGAAATTATATTAAAGGACGAAGAAAGGAACAAGGTTGATTTCTTTTGGGATTTCTTACGGTATCGTTGATTTTTGAATTAATGTTTGTGCTTTATTCACATATTTTTTAATATTTTATTTTTATTTGTACGTTGTTTAATTTTTATTTAAATTTTTAAATTTTTATTTTCAATATTTCATCTTCATCTTTACTTTTTAGCTTTTATTTTTATTTATATCTTTATATTTTTATTTTGAATTTTTATTTTAATTTTGAAATTTTGTTTTTATCTTTATTTCTATTTTTATTTTTATTTTTATTTTACTTTTTATCCATATTTTTATTTCCATGTTTTTAAAATTTATATTATTATTATCATTATTATTATTAATATTATTATTAATATTAATATTATCATCATCATCATCATTATCATTATTATTACTATTATTATTATTATTATTATTATTATTATTATTATTATTATTATTATTATTATTATTATTATTATCATTATCATTATATTCCATTATCATTGGCTTTTGATATGGTTCGTTATGTTCGAAAAGAATGGATGTTTTGCTAATCAAGAAAGAATATTAACTCTCAAAGAAAAGTTAATTCCGTTAATTTAATTCTTTTGTTTCTAATATTTTTTTTCTGAATCTTTCGTCATATTACGGTCTTAGCCGTGTATTCTTCGACAGAATTATCTTCTCAATAATCAATACATCATCAAAACGGTGTATTCACATGAACCAATTCTGAGCAAATGTATTCTATTTTTATTTCTTTTATTTCTATCTTCAGTACTTCTTTTTCATCATAAAATTCCTTATGCAATTTTAAATTCTAGATCTGTAAAACTTTAGTTCTATACGGGGTAACATTATGGGGTAAGTATATGAGGTAACTCGGTGGTTAAGATGCTCGTTTTACTACTACATAGTTTTAAGAAGTTCAGTCATACTGCTGCGTGAAAGACAAAGTGACCTAGGTGGAATTTGAACTTAGAACGTAAAAACGCACGAAATGCTGCTAAGCAGTTCCACCAACTCGTCGTCTCATCGTAAAAAGTCAATGGTAAAATCAAATCGATAAAAGCTGTTCCGAAAAACTGATGCATCAATTTTGTTATCGTCAATCAAAAAATATATTATATTTCTTTATCTTTTACTGGTTTCAAGCTAGGGGTTTGGGCCTTCTTTTTAAAATATCAATAACCACTTCAGTGAAGATTGTTGTTTATTTAACTAAAACATTTTAGGTTTAGTTAAGTTGTATGCGGTTATGATTTAACTAATGGGATTCAGGCCATAACTGACAATCTACAGCAAAACGTAGTTGTAGTTTGAGTTTTTGTTTGTTTGGTTTTTGTTTTTTGTGTCAGGAAACCCATTAAGGTTCGTATACTTTATGACGGGTGACATTTTGAAAATCAATAATCTCAGAAATAAATCGATTTCATAATTCTTTCATATAGCCTCGTCACAGATTGATTCTATCATATTGTTCGGTACAGTGCTTAATATTGCTTTGGGAGTTCACGTCAATCATCCCGCTTGGATTTTAAATAGATAGACAGACAAATAGACAGACAGACAGATTGACAGACAGACAGACAGACAGACAGACAGATAGATAGATAGATAGATAGATAGATAGATAGATAGATAGATAGATAGATAGATAGATAGATAGTCAGACTGATAAATAAATATACATATATGTTTATATACAGGTGTGTGTGTATATTTATGGACGCAATTACATATACATGTTATACTGTTTAAGTAATGTGATTTAATGTACCCAATACATGACGTAGAGTATATTCATTCAACAGAATTAGTGGTTCAATCTAAGTAGCGACAGATGGAGACAGTCAGGGGGTTCCGCACAATTACATATAAATAATTCACTTATTTGCGCATCAATTTATTTTCTGGCAGCCTGTTAATGAAGCAAAGTGCTGCGCCAGGGTGTGTAGGTTTGTTCATAAATACTAAATGAATTTAGGCTCGTACGTTTTGTAGATGTACATTATTAAACTAAATGGCTCTTTCTCAAGAGAAACCTAAATATATCAACTATGCTTTTTCCTAAAGAATGCTAAAGACTTTTGCACCTCTGTTATGGACATACGTTGATTTCGCAGATTCGCATACGGCCAATAATACTATTTCATTATAGATAAATTGTTTATAAGTCCGTTTGGATAGAAATGTACGTATATGAATGTATATATATATAT
>NC_069004.1:2948183-2950578 GCF_001194135.2 Octopus bimaculoides | reverse complement strand
ATATATATCATATATATATTGACTAACCTCTTTCCTCTCATAATTGCTGGCCTGGTACCAAAACTTGTAACCGTTATTGTATTCCTATAATTATCTGATTTCTATAAGTAATACAGTCAATATAATTAGCTCTTCCTTCTCTCAGAATGTGAGATATGTCCCTATGATAATTATTATTATTATTATGATTATTATTATTATTATTATTATTATTATTATTTTATTACTATTATTACTATTATCATTACTATTATTTTTTATGATCATTATTATTATTATTTATTATTTATTATTTATTTTTTATGATTATTATTATCATTATTATTATTATTATTATTATTATTATTATTATTATTATTATTATTATTATTATTATTATTATCATTATTATTATTATTATTATTATTATCATCATCATCATTATTATTACCACTAGATTGCTGTAATTATCGTATTTCTAAAAGTACTTGAGCCGATATAATTGGGTTTTCCTTTTCCCAAAATATGAAACTTGTTAATGATTTCTGCTGTTGTTATAATAATAATAATAATAATAATAATAATAATAATAATAATAATAATAATAATAATAATAATAATAACAATAAGGTTGTCTACAATAAATGATTAGCTGATTATCTACCTTGACAACATATTTGAATCCCGTTTATTAATTTTCTTCTTTCTTTTTGGTGTGTTTTTCAGTCTCAACAAAGCAAGGTTATCCTTCCCTTGGTGGAAATGAGAGCACAATCATCTGCATTAGATTAGAAACGAAAAATCTGTTGATAAAAGGGAAAAAAATAGACGAAGAACGGGAAGAAAGACGTAAAGAAAAGTAAAAAAAAAAAAAAAGGAAGAAGAATTAAAAGAAAAAAAAAGGTGAAAATTGCTGACGACAAACATGATGATGATGATGGAAAATAATCAGACGCCCACTTTCGAAAGTGTTTTTGGATGCCAAACGATCGACTACACGTTTGAAAATATATCCATTGACAATATGTCTGCCTCGCAATTCGGCGCGGAAAACTGTTTGTTAGATACAGTACAGATGGACGTTGGGGATAAGATCTATGCCTTCTCAACACCGGTGATTTTCGCTATGGGCATATTGGGTAATTCTATTTCGTTGAAGATATTCTTATCGAAAAATTTCAGGCGTCAAGCAGGCGGCGTGTATTTAGCGTCGCTGTCTTGTGCTGATATATTCGCCTTGGTATTTTATGTTATGACAGAATGGCTGAAAAAAATACCACTGTTTCTAATGTACAGACGTAAGATACCTGTCTTAGACACAGAAGGAATGTGTCAAATGATACAGTTCTTGTCATATACGTTCCGTTTTCTTTCTTCTTGGCTCGTAGTCATATTTACCGTCGAAAGATACATTGGTGTATGTCATCCTTTCAAAAGGCTTGAATGGTGCACGACGAAAACAGCGCGAAGAAGCATAGGGTTTCTCGTATTCCTTTCGCTCGCCATCAACTCTTATAAACCAGCATTGACCAAAGTTTATCGGCTTCACGGCGACTTAACAAAGTGTACCGGAAATTTAGACTACAGATATCTTTCGTTCGTCTTGGACAGTGTCTATGCCGTCTCCATTACATTTGTGCCGTTCGTATTTATCTTCCTGCTCAACGTTCTTATTATTCGAGCATTGGTCCGTTTAAAGCGAAGGCAAAAGACCAACCAGGTGAAAGCCAAAGAAGCTGTCGGTCGAACAGACTTCACACTTTTATTATTGATGATATCCTTCTGTTTCATAGCGTTCAAACTTCCATTTTTCGTTACCTGGTGCCAACAGTTCTTCTTCACCATTAAACTGGAGAGGAGTGACTTAGACGAAATCAACGACCACAATAGGCTGTTAGTGATGAAAGAAGCTCTGAACATATCTAGAATCATATTTTACATGAGTTACGTAACAAATTTCTTTCTCTACAGCTTTGTCGGGTCTTCCTTCCGTCTTGAATTGAAGCGACTATTGTCATGTCGCCACAAGAAAGGACGTACCAACAACTGGACGCCACAACGAACATATTTACGTTCCGAAATAAGCCATGTTGAATCTTTTCACCGTAACACGACTGGTAAGCACCAGAGTATAGATGAAGTATGAAAATTCATTTTCAAAACAATAATGGTGTATGAAAGCAGCATTGCGTGAACAGCGCACAAGAACACACTAATGTACAAGAAAACGATCCGATTTGACGCACATGAACGTTCGTATACACGTGATACAATGGAACGTACCTAAAAGAAATGATGAGCTTTTTCCTACACACATGCATACAGAAAACATTCATGCAGATTTCTTCATATATTTCATTTATTCATTTATAAATCTAACTATATAAATATATACATATATATATATATATATATA
>NC_069004.1:2942716-2948008 GCF_001194135.2 Octopus bimaculoides | reverse complement strand
ATATATACATATATATGTGTGTGTATGCATTATGTCTGTTATTGGCTTTCATTATTGAAAGTTATGGTCGATAACATTGACTCAAATAACTTGGCTCTTATTTTATAGACATCTGAAGATTAAAAAAGAAACAATGTCAGAACACGCACGCATGTACATACATACATACATACATACATACATACATACATACATACATACATAGTACATACATATGAACAAAAAAAGAAAAAGTTTCGAGTTTATCATGGACGAAAGAAGATATCTACATTTTTATCAAAATATGCTACTGGCTTCAGTTGTTTTATATGATTATTTAATCAAGTTGAAAGGGAATAGAAAAATAAATTGAAATAAATTAAATTAAATAGCGCTGGTTGATGAATTTTATAAGAAAAGCATGTGACTTCTCAGAACAGGAATTATCAAAAATCAATTTGATTTGTTTTTCCAATTAATTTTTCCTTCTCTAACAGTATGACTAATTACTCTTATAAAACAATTGAAACCGGTAACAGATTTTGATTTTAAAAAACCTTTTTTAGTTATCCATGATAAAGCTCTCAACGTATTTTCTTCTCTTTGTTTTTTAATAAACATTTACTTTTGTGAAACCTCTTAATCTTATCAATATAATATATTATATATAACATACACGTGTGGCAGGTGCACGTTTTGATGGGTCCCGTGTGAAATTTTGGAATCTTTGAAAATCAGTAATATTTTATTCACAAAAATTGATCCGTGAAAAGAGTTAAATCCAAATTCCAATGAACGATAATGGAAATTACATTCACCAGTTTGAAAAAAGAAAACAGCAAGCAGCCCACTTTCTGAAATCGAACCACACACCTCTTGCTTACCATTGTAAACCTGCCTATCGGTAATGCTACAGAGCTCCAGTCGATCGGCTTTCTGAAATTAGTTACGACTTATTTCTGCTTTTTTAAGTGAATTAAAAGAGGATTCTTCATCAGTCACTTAGCGCTAGCAAGATAGGTGCTACTTCTAATGTGTAACATGATGAAGCGTCCCACCGCGGCGCGAAGTCTGCAACGAAAAATAAGTACATGAATACATTTATACATGGTTTGAATCGAGGTCAGTTGGGCTCTGGATCTTTTTCTTTTTTAAATTGGTGAGTCCAATGGTTGATATCAATTTATATTAAATATCTTTAAGAAATAATATAATAAAGAAAAGAAAGAAAAATATAATGGAAAGGAAACTTGAATTTCAATATTCTTCCACGCAAACTTATCCATGTATATATGTGTTTGTATGTATATGTGTGCATATATATATATATATATATGTGTGTGTGTATACATATATATATGTGTGTGTGTGTGTGTGTGTGTATGTGTGTATATATATATGTATGTATATACATATAGTATATATTGCATATGCCTGTATATATGTATATTTATTTATGTATGCATGCATATATATATATATATGTATGTATGCATGTATATATGTATGTATATATATATGTATGTATGCATATATATATATTATATGTATATATATATATATTATATGTATATATATATATATATTATATGTATATATATGTATATATATATATATATATATATATATATACCAACTCAGACTACAGGCAAACCGGAAAAGAACTCTGAATGCAACATGGCTACTATCGAAATTGTTCTAAAGAGGATAATATAACTTTCTACTGATCAGTCTTGAAGCCACTCAGTTTCATTTTACCAATCAATGACACGGATTTACCCAAGCAAAATTCGAACACCGACCAATTTGTCAACGAACTATAATCAACTAAAAGCTTAAACTTTAAGCTATCAATGTATTTTTTGTTATTTTCTTCAAATTTTCATTAATTTTTTTCGAATTGCTTTCAGTTGTTTGTGTTATTTTATTTCTTCACATTTATTTTTCATATTCATATATATATATATATATATATGTATATATATATCGGTCAAAATAGGGAACAGGACTATGGCATTTATTTCATCAACTCCGAAAGTATAAAATGCGAAGGCGAAGTCGACCACAGCGGAATTTGAACTCAGAACGCAGCGACAGGCGAAAAACCGCTAAGCTCTTTGTCCAGCGTGCTAACGATTCTGCCAGCTCGCCGCCTTAAAACGGTAAAATAATACAAAACTAATAATGTTAGTAGAGATCTTTACCAATTTTGCATTATCTTACTATTCTTAGATTGAATTAAATGAATTTAAATACCATAGCTCTGCCTTCACTAATATGAATGTACATATGTATATACGTATACATGTACGTATGTATATATCTATCTATATATGTATGTGTGTGTCTATGTGTGTGTGTACGTACGCATATATGCATGTACGTATGTATATATGTATGTATTTATGTACGTATGTATATATGTATGTGCGTACGTATGTATGTGTGTATGTATGCACCTCATTATGTATGAAAGTACATATATATATATATATATATATATATGTGTGTGTGTATGTATGCACGTGCCTCTGTTTCTTATGCATGTTTTTGTGTGACAGTGTATGGGCATGAATATGTGCGCATGCGCATATTAAGATGGCAAGAGGAAAAGAAAGAGGTGGAGATAATTATAGTTATGGCAATTCTATAGACTATTCTTATCTCTTGTCTTCAAAAACTTCTTATTTCTATATTATTTACTTAGCTATTACGAGAAAATCCACAGCGTACAGAGAGGCAACAGATAAACTCTATCTATGTACGATTTTACGAAAGTTCTCCAGGGGACAGAGTCTGTCTGCTTAAGATTCCATGCAGATTCTACTAAATTGGATTCATTCAAAATTAATAGTCAAATAAGAAAGAAATGGTCTCTTTTCGGAAAAGAACCCAGACGGCAGAAGGATTTTTCTGTTTGGGATTTCTTTATTTCTTTTGTTATTTTATTTTATTTTTTTGTTTTTCTGCTTTGTTTTGTTGTTGTTGTTATTTTTTTCTTTTCATACACTTCAACTAGACAATGTTCGAGTGTTAGCAGCTAAATATTTCTATTAATATAACCGTTAGGCCTTAAAACACAACGCATCACCTGGTTCAGGAATCGAAACCACAACCTTCCTAACATGAGTCCAACACCCTGACCAGTAAGTCACATGTCATCCTAATACCATTTCTCATCAGTGAAACCAATATTAAACTATTCGGCCATTTACTCTCGAAACCAGAACTGATGTTAATCCCAAGGCTTCAATTTCATTGATTTTTATCCAAATCTGGGCACGTGTGTATTTATAGAAGTGCTTGGTGGTTGTATTTCTGTGAATGGTCAGTTGCTTTTAATACGTATCCCTGACAATCGCTTATATACACTTGCATATAGACATGGCTGTGTGGTTAAGAAGCTGGGCTTGCAACCTCGTTGTTTTTGGGGTTCAATTCCTCGTAGCCGACAATCGGAAACATATGCTGCAGAGTATTTTAACCGATGCCCTTGCGCCAATACAACAACAACAACATTAACAACAACAACAACAACAACAGCAGCAGCAGCAACAAAAATTACAAGAACATCAACAACTGGAGCAATTATGATGGATTTTCACCGTTGTCTGCTCAGATATTTGCGTCATCGCTTTTTTCGAAACATTTAACCGTGTATTTAACGTTGTGTTTGTATGTGTGTGTGTGTGTGTGTGCGTGTGAGAGTGTGTGTGTATGTGTGTGAGAGAGAGAGGGAAAGCGTGTGTATATGTGTGAGTGTGTGTGTTTTGTATGTATATATGTGTATATGTGTGTTTGTTTTAATTATCCATAATGATTTCATTTAGAAACTGTTTCCCAAAACAGAACTTGGTATTAATATTTTTTTTAATTTTTAAATAAACAAACAAAGAGGGAAAAAGCAAAATTTAGAAGATTCTCCACACCAGAGAGAAAACCCAAACATTTTCACCACCACCGCCACCACCACAAAATGTATTAATGATTTTATTGCTGGAAGCATGACTTGACATGCGCATTCATGCTTGTTTGTTTATCTGTCTGCCTGTCTGTCTGTCTCTCTGTCTGATCGTCTGGTCCTTTGTTTTTCCCAGTAATAACACTTTTCAAAACGATCTATTAGAGTAATGCAGCGGAAACAATAAACTGTTGTTGTTGTTGTTGTTGTTGTTGTTGTTGTTGTTGTTGTTGTTGTTGTTGTTGTTGTTGTTGTTGTTGCTGTTGTTGTTGTTGTTGTTGATGTCGCTGTCATTCCTATTGTCGGTGTTGCTGGTGTTGTTGATGATGATGATGACAATGACGATGATGACAATGACGATGATGACGACGACGACGATATTGACGACGATGATGATGACGATGATGATGACGATGATGATGATGACGCTGATGATGATGATGATGATAATGATGATGTTTATCTGTTTACATTCATATCCATTTACGTACATATATATGCAAATACATATATACATATACGTATATATAATATATATATACACATATATACACACACACACGCACACGCACGCACACATACATACGTCTACAGCCCACCAACTATCCTACCTTTATATATATATATAAACCGTGGATATAGGGATATGGCTACCTACTACATATATTTCCTATTTAGTACTAGAGATGTTTCATTTATGAGGACGTACTCCTGTATTTGGATAAAATGCGGATGTCAAGTTGACTCAAGTTGCCTCTATGTTGGTCTTTGGCATGTCGGTAGAGTATGAAGGACTATTTTTGTCGTCATATTGTCTGAAATGTTCGTTCAGTCTTTTCGCAATGCTCCTAGATGTCTCGCCATTATATATCATGTTCTTGTCGTTACAAGCACCTTCTATGCACCTTATGTTGTAGACTACATTTCTAGTTCTACAGTTAACGATAGGGTTAATCCTACATACCAGTCGCTCTCTTCGAATGCACAAGTGTTAAACTAATACTTATTCGTCAAATTTTGTTCCTTCTGTGCTGTTCTTTTTTTATATTTACTATTTACTGCCTTTACAATATGTGTGTGTGTGTGTGTGTGTGGAGAGAGAGATAGAGAGAGAGAGATATAAACATACATATGTACATATATGCATATACGCTTGGGTGTGTATATATATATATATATGTATGTATGTATGCATGTATGTATAGTGCGACGAAAACGTTAACACTGAATAATAAATATTTAAGTGAAGTCATTTATTTGATTTTGAATAGCTACTATGTGTCCCCCACGCTGTAATTGTTATACATACATATATATATATATATATATATATATATATATATATATATATA
>NC_069004.1:2941141-2942176 GCF_001194135.2 Octopus bimaculoides | reverse complement strand
AGGAAGGAAGGAAGGAAGGAAGGAAGGAAGGAAGTGGGGAAGAGTGGTAGATAGATAGATAGATAGATACATACATACATACATACAGACAGACAGACAGACAGACAGACAGACAGACAGACAGACAGACGGACGCACGGACGAATGGATGGATGGATGGATGGATAAAAGAAGGAAAGAAAATAGGAAATTACCGAAAGAGATGGAAATTAGAAAAATCCGAGAGTTACGAAATTTATTTTATTCATCTTTTTTTTGTTCCATGGGACCTCTGACTTCCAGAATATTCAATGCAAGCTAACAGATCCTTCCCTACGAAAAAGCTATAGTGATGCTGCAGAGAAAGAAGCTGAACGAAGGTGATGATTTTAACACCTTCAAGGCCCATAACTCTACCAAATGCAGAATTAAAGATTTCGGCTAATGTGCTAAGAAAGAAGTTGGAGCTTGTCGTCGGAATTTTTGTAGGTGAGGTCCAGACATGCGCCATACTAAACAGATCTATCCACGACAGCCTCCATCTCACACGACACATCATAGAAAGAGTAGGTAGAGATCTTGGTACGGGAAGGGCTCTGACCAGTTTAGATTTATCGAAAGCGTTTGATAAGACCGACCATCAAAGCAGCTGGGTAGTCTATTTAGAAGAGCCGGAGTAGTCTATTTAGAGGAGCCAGTTCAAATTCCGCTGAGGTCGACTTTGCCTTTCCTCCTTTCGGGGTTGATAAATTAAGTACCATTTGTGTACTGGGATCGATCTAATCGACTGGCCCCCCCTCCCCAAAAATTTCGGGCCCTGTGCCTAGAGTAGAAAAGATTATTATTGTGAAAGGCAGCGAGTTGGCAGAATCGTTAGCACATCGGACAAAATGCTTACCGGATCTTGATCCGTCTTTACTATCTGAGTTCAAACGCCGCAGTGATCGACTTTGCCTTCCATCCTTTCGAGGTCGATTAAAATAAGTACCTGTTGAGCAATGGAGCCAATATAGTGGACTAGCCTCCACCACCCAAATTTCGGGCCTTGTGCCTATA
>NC_069004.1:2937757-2940198 GCF_001194135.2 Octopus bimaculoides | reverse complement strand
TATATATACAGTAATACCTCACTTTATGTACATATGTACATATATACATCCATATATGCGTGCTTGCCTTATACATACACATATCTGCATGCATGTGGACCTGATTGTATATGTGCAAATACTAGCATTCAATTTTAGCTGACATGAAATTTTCTAAAATTGTGACGATTGCTAAAATGCCTTCAGTTTAGACGTTCGAAATCTCTGTATTAAACCCACTTATTTAATACAATACTAACCTTCCTACTGGCAGACAATTTTATTTTTAAAACCCGTTCCTTTAGCTTTCGTGAAGCTATTCTTTAAATCAACAGCGTTGATGTTTATTGAATTGCCTGGTGACCTCAGGATGTTCGTGATTACCATCAAGAAAGGAAATTGCGTGATTCTACTCAATGAATCAAATAAATATATACCACTTGTATAACACGCCGCAGTATCGCTGTCGTTAATGTTGTCGGTGTTGTTTTAACGTTGATTATTGACGTAAGTCGATGGTGTTGATATTATCGTCTGCTTCGCTCAGCTATCGTCTGTTTTTGGCTTCACAGAAAATAATGACCCGTGTTTGAACTTCACTTTCTTGTCCTTTCTATGTCGTTATTATTCATTTAATGTTTAGGTCTTCTTTTCAAATATACCTAAATCGCTACGACATATCCATAGTGCGAAAGTCTGGAGTTCTTCGATTCTTTGTGATCATTATCGCTGTGGTGTTTACTTTGCGCGCGCGCGCGCGCGCGTGTGTGTGTGTGTGTGTGTGTGTGTGTATGAGTGAGTGGCTGTGTCTGTGTTGCCAAAGTTAAAAGTAATTATCTCTTCTCTACTTTGCGTTTATAGTCTTTTCTTCTCTCGTTTTTTCTTTCACTTATTCTCACATTCTTTTTCTCTTTTTCTCGCTCTCTCTTTTGCCCTTTCGTTGCTTTCTCTTTTCTTTTTCTATATTTTCTTTTATCTCATTCCATCTAATTTGTGTCGTCGTCATTTTCAGAAAATTGATTTCTATTTCTGAAATGTCCACTTCAACATGTCGAGGGGTCACATTAAAAACAAAACCTTGAACGCTATTTCAATGATCTTCACCGAGTTTTTTTTTTCTTTTCTTTTCTTTCCTTTAACGAATTTGAACTACTTCGACATTTACGTTCGTGTTTGAGAGCAGTGATGTGCCAAGTTAGTCACGGTAGTACAAGCCTTTAAACTTGTAAACTTTGCAACTATATATGCTTGTCAGAATATAAATGGTTTATGCGTTTTATTTTCGTAAATGTCTTCTCTTTTGTTTTTAGGTGACCGCTACAGAGCTCAGTACTTCTGAATCAAATTAAGAGTCCTGTAAAAACCACAACCATAATAGCAGTTATTAAAAGAATTAGTTCAACGAGATCCAATTGTAGAACGAGATCTTATTGTACAACGATGACATTTTAATATTGAAGACGTCTTTCGAAAAGACATTGGGAAAAACAAGAAAACTTTATCACCGTTCTAAAGGTTATTTCCTGATAAACCAAACAGAAATGAGAATCGAAAATCTAAATTGTTAATAGACCCTTCGTAGCTATAACACGAGAGACAATCTGTAGGTTTCTATATTAAGTGTAAGATCGAAACCGCCCCCGCTTGATAAAGTATGCCAACGTGTGGTGATGCTGATGACAGCCGAATAAAACAATTGGTTCGACAAAGCAGCAGGCTTGGAAAGAGAATAATAATAAATGAAGGTTGGCGCATTAAGGCAACTGGTTCGATAAAGTGACCGGCTTGATTTTAAAATAAATAAAAACTGGCTCTATAAAGCAACTAATTCGGTAAAGCAGCTGTCTTGGATAAAATGGTCCGATAAGGTAGTTTGTTTAGTAAACCGACCAGCCTGATGGAAAGTAATAATAAATTGAAGCTGTCCCAAAAAGGCATCTGGTTCGATCAGGTGGTTGGTCGGGTAAAAAACGATAATAAATAAAAGTTGGCACATTAAGGCAATTAGTTCGATAAAATTAACGGCCTGACAAGGCAGCTGATTCGATCTGTTAAAGCAAAGGAGCCAATAATATTGGGACGGACTGATAAAGAAGTATGCCATAAATTTATGCGAGATTTTTGGCTTGAACTAAACCAAACGGATAAGATATTGAGTTAACTATAGTTTTTCATGCTTCTAAGTAATTAACAGTCGCTTTTTTTCGGGATTTTTTTTCTCTTTTCGGGCTTCAAAATAAAACCTCGATATTAAAACTAAAAACAAAGCAAAAACTGTTTCATGTTAATTTCTCGGATGTGTTGTCCGCTGGAAAACATTAGTTAACTCAGCATTAACACACACACACTCACATATATACACATACATACAGACACACATGCTCATACATGCATATATATATATATATGTAGATATGTGTGTGTATGAATATATATATATATATATATATATATATATATAT
>NC_069004.1:2936751-2937747 GCF_001194135.2 Octopus bimaculoides | reverse complement strand
TATATATATATATATATATATATATATATTTATATTTATATACACACTGACAAATATATATATGTATGCATGCGTAACTGTATCAGCTATCAGCGGATGTTTGCTCGACATGAGGTGACGGAGTTATTTGCAGCTGGAGAAGCTAACAAGCAGAAATCCAGATCCAGAAATTCTACCATCAATGCTAAGCAACATTCGCCGGCAGCTGATATTTTTCGGCGTTTTTAACACAATACGTCTATAATGGATTCTTTCTCGAGACAAATACCGCAGTTTAGAAGGCTTTCAACGTATACACACCATAAACTTATACGCAGACCGCTGGGTTTATTAATGATAGGATTACAGCAGATGAGGTCAGCGGTGTTCTAGTTTATCCATCGAAATGTAAATGTTTTATAGCATATAACTCCAGTCTACGATGTGGGTGGTAATTACTTAGCTAATGAAATTAATTAAGGAAATTAATTAGCTATGATTAAAAGAAAATTAAATAAAATATCGTCGCCGGCTACTGAATGTTATGTGTGCATGTGTGTGGGGGGGGGGGAAGTGATTGCCCATGTACGTAAGTGTATGTATATGCGGGTGTATCTCTCTCTTTCTTTCTCTCTCTCTCTCTCTCTCTCTCTCTCTCTCTCTCTCTCTCTATCTATCTATCTATCTATATATCTATTTCTCTATCCCTCTCTCTCTCTCTTTCTATCTAAAATTGATTTTTTTTTTAACGAATCTTTTCTCTACACCAAATTACAATTTCAACATGCTCATACATTCACACACATACATATCCATATACGCATGCACACATCCATACACGTACATACAGACATATGCACATGCATACATGCACACATAGATGCACACAAATATACATACACACACACACACGTATATACATACATACATACATACATACATACATGCAAACATACATACATACATACATGCATGCATGCATATATATATATATACATATATATATATATATATATA
>NC_069004.1:2926462-2931063 GCF_001194135.2 Octopus bimaculoides | reverse complement strand
CTCTCTCTCTCTATCTCTCTCTCTCTCTCTCTCTCTCTCTCAGTCTATCTCCTTCTCTCTCTCCCTCACTCTCTACCTCTCTCTCTCTCCCTCACTCTCTACCTCTCTCTCCTCCTCTCCCTCTCTCTTTTTCTCCCTCTTTCACTCTCCTCTCTCTCTCTACCACTCTCTCTCCTCCCCTCTCTCTTTTTTCTCTTTCTCTCTCTCACCATTTCTGTCTCCATTTCTCTCTCACCTCTCTTTCCTCCTCTCCCCTCTCTCCCCTCTCTTCCTCTCTCTCTCTCTCTACCTCTCTCCCGTCTTTCCCTGTATGAGGCCGTTGGGATGCATGGGGGTGGCGTGAGGGCTTTTGTATTCGTCACCCACCACCACTTGACAACCAGAGTTGGCATGTTTACGTCCCGCAACTGAACGGTTCGGCAAAATGGAAACCGATAGACTAAGCACCAGGCTTAGAAAACTGGTGGCGATCTGTTCTGCTAAAACCCTTTCAAGGTGATACCCCAGCATTATCGCAATCCAACGACTGAAACACGTAAAAAAAGCCAACGATATATTACCTCCCTTCGTCGTGGAACATAAATGGAGATGGAGGATTCGGTCAGAATTTCCGAGCAGAAGTGTTCAATCGTTCGATCGACTAATCGATCAGAAATCTTTGAATTCCAGTGGAAGTAGCTAAATATATCCACAGACTTATGTACACTTAAGGCAAATTTAAGACGGTGAGGTGGTAGAGTCGTTAGCACGCCAGGCGAAAGGCTTAACGGCACTTCGTCTGTCTTTATTTTATATTCTGAGTTCAAATTCTGCCGAAGTCGACCTTGCCTTTCGTCCTTCGGAGATTGATAAAGTAAGTACTAGTTGAAGTCTGGGGGTCGATGTAATCGACTTACCCCCAACCACCCCCCACCCAGCCGCGAAATTTTAGGCCTTGTCCTACCGATAACAAAACCGTAATCAAAATAATGATTATTCTTGTTGTACAGTGTAATTATTTATACGTAATCACACTGGGTATTCGCGGCACCCGTGCCTGCTTAAGCACAGTGACTCTGTGTATATCTCTAGCAGAGATATCACTGCTATCTCTATCCCTGCGTGTCTTTACCTTTCAGCCTAAACTTGAAAATCCAGGTAAGTGCCGGCCTCATGAGCTTGTAAGCTTGAATCTCTTAAATCTCACCTTTAACGGGGTGGGGACGTTTTGTCCTCTCAAATCTAAACTTAAACGCCTCCGGAAAAAGAAAAATTCGGATAAACCCCGAAATCGTGAGAACGTAATCTCGCAACAAACGGTTTGGCCCTTTCGAATTTAACAAAATTTTTGTTTCAAGCTGTTGGTGGACCACAGAAAAGTAGCGAAAATTATAAATTGGTCCCTTAAAATTTACTCCTTTTGTTAATTTTAATCATTCACGGTTAATGATTCGATTCGATAATACTCACATAAAGATGCTTTTCTATCTAAATTCTTCAAATTCTTCCACATTTTCGAATATAGAGAATGGTTTATGCTTCTGCTTAGTGATGCTAGCACCGACATGTAAAACATCTCTTGGTCGCTTGCACGACCCCCTGGAAGGCTAAAATTTAATTAAGTATCATAAACGGACACAATGATATCTCGAAATTTTGGCAGCTAAGCGCTATTAAAAGCGCCGCCCTGGTGTCAGATCAACAAACTAAAAGTTGCAGATTCATTAATAAGTGATTTATTTCAGAGAACAACCTGTTTTTACTGATACAGAACATCGCAATTGTCTTTATGCTTGAGTTTCCGTAAGTGCATAATTTGAAGGGAAATAACTGCTACATTCCTACTCGAATGTCACATACGTGTTATCTCCCTTGCACGTTCCGAAACGTTTCCACTTCACTAATGAATACTTGTAAAAGATAGTTGTCGTTCTCTGCAGGATGATGATGATGATGATGATGATGGTGATGATGACGACGACTACGACGACGACGATGAAGATGATGATGATGATGATTGTAATGACTTTAAAGAAGAGTAATCTCCCTTGGATCGTTATTTTTTTTTTCTTAAGTTTTAAAGCACATCGAACTGTGCGACGGATGTGCACGAGTGAGAAGTCCCAGGTTCGAACCTACAATGTGATAAGTGGGGCAAGCTTCATAACTATCCAACATAGATATAGTCACAAAGAAACTGGGTAGGGAAACGGTGTGAAAGAGTACCGGGTAGAATTTACTACCCGTAATTCTTTTCTATTCTAGGCACAAGGCCCGAAATTTTGGGGGAAGGGGACCGGTCGATTAGATGGACCCCAGAATGCAACTGGTACTTAATTTATTAACTCCGAAAGGATGAACGACAAAGACGACCTCGGTGGAATTTCAACTCAGAACGTAAAAGCAGACAAAATACTGCTAAGTATTTTGTCCCCTTATTTACTACCCGTAATTGAAAGGGTCTGTTTCATTACATACCCAGTGTTATGCTGAATCTGAGGACTACGTTATGGGTAGATGCGTTTGTGTTAAGGGTATTCTACTTAAGTATTTATACTGTTACGCAATGAGCAGTCTGTTCGGTTCATCAAACAGTTGGAACAGTCTTCGTTTGAAGCGACGGAGATCCATTAACTCACTTCTACATATATTTGCGTGTGTATGTGAGTACGTGCGTGTGTGTGTGTGTGTGTGTGTGTGTGTGTGTGTGTGTGTGTGTGTGTGTGTGTGTGTGTGTGTGTGTGTGTGTGTGTGTGTGAATGTCAAGATGTACGGTTCTTTCGCTAATCGGATTTAGACACCCGGGTAGACGTGAGCAAACGCCGACCAGCTGCAGGCTTTCGGTACCTGTCACTACTGAGCCATCGGAACATCCAAGATGTGACAGTTGGATAACGAGAGAGAGAGAGACAGACAGACAGACAGACACAGAGAGAGAGAGAGAGAGAGAGAAAGAAAGAAAGAAAGAAAGAAAGAAAGAAAGAAAAAGATGGACGGGGACACTAGCGTAGCTAGGGGCGCGGCGGTAGAGGCTGTCCGCCCCGGGCGACGCTTTTAAAGGGGCAGCACTTTTGGGTCTACTGTAAGCAATATCTGCTCTTTCTGGGGTCCGGGGGAGGCAAATGGAAGGGCCGCTCCGGGCGGCACACACTCTAGCTACTCTAAAGGTGACTTTGATCTCGGCGGGATTCGAACTCGAGATGCAGAGAGAACCGACCGGAACGAACATGACAAACGCCGTCACGACTCTGCCAAATTTGACCAAACGACTGTCAACTGCTAAGCTGAATACAAGTAGTAGTAGTAGTAGTAGTAGTAGTAGTAGCAGTAGTAGTAGTAGTAGTAGTAGTAACAGTAGTAGTAGTAGTAGTAGTAGTAGTAGTAGTAGTAGTAGTAGTAGTAGTAGAAGTAGTAGTAGAAGTAGTAGTAGAAGTAGTAGTAGTTGTTGTTGTTGTTAGGTTCAAAGTCAATCTCGATCAATACGACACGTTGGCAGCTACTGTTATGGCTGCTGCTGCTTCTGCTTCTACTGCTCCTTCTTCGCCTTTTTTTTTTTTTTCTCAACGTAGTTTATTTAGGTCGACATTAATCCAACGCGTCCTACATTAAAAACAAAGAGAAAAAAACGAAAAACGGTATACATTGCAGTCAAATAAGAGTAACATTTTTTCAGTCGATAATAAAGGATAAAAAAAAGTTCACCGAACAGTCTTAATCCACTTAAAATTACTCAGAAGAATCAGTTTCATAGCAAATATGAACGAAAGTTTAGTATTTTATATCCCTTTCTCACCTTCCCCGGCGTCAGACTAATACACCTGCTTGTTGTTTATACACCTGTCTTCGTCTTTTATTTTTCTATAAATTACATACATACATATATATATATATATATATATAGGCTCAGACAAATAGAAAATAGACACAGAACGTCGCCAAATCCCCACCAGTTATCGTACGAAGGATCTACGCTATTTCGCACCTTCATATCTTCGAAAAAGCATCTCTATAAAATTTCATTTAAAAAGAAACGTTATTAAGAAACAAATTTGGGCATGGGGCACGAAACTGTAGATATGTCCAGTTGCATACATACATACATACATACATACATACATAGCATTTGGTTTTGTAAGCAAATGCCTAAGCTGTCAGTCTGGATAAGCTGGGGGTTTTCAGAAAAAGAAATCAACCAACTAACTCTCAAATTAGAAATACAATTTGTAAGCGGAACAGTAAAAGTCTGCGAGACTTTCCTCAAATTTAAAATGTGACGTTAATTTCGTTATTTACATTCCAATGATGGAGCTTTCGTAACTTTGTTAGAAACCAGATTCTTCCTCGGAGGAAAAACTTAAACGATTAAATACAGAAGAGACACACACACACACACATGCATACATACATACACACATACATACATACATACAGACACATACGTGCGCACACACACATATATACACACACACACACAATATATTATACAATACATTTATATTTTCTGCGTTTGTTTTTAAGCAGATTAATGATTCCGAGTGTGTTTATCCTTTCGTAATCCTGGCTGAAAGATAAATATGGAGTTAAATAAATGATTAAATAAATAAATAAAAACATATCTACGT
>NC_069004.1:2925207-2926304 GCF_001194135.2 Octopus bimaculoides | reverse complement strand
ATGTGTGTGTGTGTGTGTGTGTGTGTGTGTGTGTGTGTGTGTGTGTGTGTGTACGCGTGTGTTAGTTTTCATTATTTGCATTGATTTGTCAATATACAATTGTATTGTACAATAAACATATAACAGGCATATTATTAATACAAACATCTAAACACAATTTTATTCAACACTAAAATTACTTCGACCCGAAGACGGCTGCGAAACGGCCGTAATCTTCAGGATGTCAAGTGGATGAATAAATATATTTAACTCTCATATCCACTGATTTTATACGGTACATATCTTATTAAAATATAAAAATTAAGATTTCTCACTGCTGTCAATGTAATTTCTAACTTTTAATTCTTAATTTTTAATAAGGTTTTTCATATATTCGCTGTATCACCTCCACATATCGATTTTTTTCTTTTTTATATTTTCATGTATATTCTTATTTCATACATCTCTTATTTTTATTATATAATATCAAACATGTGTGTGTGTACATATATATACATTTGTGCGTGTAGTTTAGTGTGAGTTTGTGTGCACGCGTGTATGTGTACTTCTATAAGCACCTATATGCGCGCGAGCGTGCATGTGCGTGTGCGCGCGTGCATGCGTGTGTGCGCACGCATGCGTACGTGTGGTATAAATCTTTCTGTGCGTCGATGGATGCACTCACGACGTGTTTCGAAGCAGTTGGCAATCTTCCAATTTCCACTAACAAGGCATTAAATCAGCACTTTTGAAATCAGGAGCAGCAACCAGAAAGTACATTTTCTTCGGAATAATCTTCAAGAAAAATATGAATGGTATGTATGTATGCGTGGGGAGGTGGAAATACCTGGGTTGAAATACCTAGAAAGAAAGAAAGAAAGAAAGAAAGAGAGACAGAGAGACGTGTAGGTTCTTAAGCCGAAACTGCCGAAAAAAAATTGTTCCGGGTTACCGTGTATGGTTTGAAAGGGACGAGGACAAAATAGATAAATAAACAGTTAATGTATGTATGTATTATGTATGTATGGAAAGACAGATAGGCAGGCAGACAGACAGACAGACAGATAGATAGATAGATAGACAGACAGACAGACAGACAGACAGACAGACAGACAGAC
>NC_069004.1:2924492-2925197 GCF_001194135.2 Octopus bimaculoides | reverse complement strand
ACAGACAGACAGACAGACAGACAGACAGACAGATAGATAGATAGATAGATAGATAGATAGATAGATAGATAGATAGATATGTAAACAGTTGATGATAAAATATCTAAAAGTTTAAAGTTTGCACTACGAAGGAAGAGAAATAACTCTTGTAAGAAGACGAAGTCAAAATGCTTTGAGGAGATGCAAAAAAAAAAGGATGGTTTACAGCTGTCAAAGAGCAAACACGTTTCCTGTTGATGAAAAGACAAAATTTGTCAAGAAAAATAAACATTAAAGTATCGTGTGCTAAAAGAGGAAAATAATCCTTTCTCTTATAGGTATATGTCCTGAAATTTTGGGGATGGGGGCTAATCGATTACATTGATCTCAGTATTCGATTGCTACTTATTTCATCGACACCCTCCGCCCTCGAAAGGATGAAAGGCAAAGTCGACCTTGGCGGAATTTGAACTTAGAACGTGGAGCCGGAAGAAACGCCGCTTAGGATTTCGTTCCGCGTACAAATAATTCTGCCAGCTCATCGCCTCTGTTAGCATAATATGGTTTTAAATGTTGGCACAAGGCCAGCAATTTTAAAGTAGGGAGTTAGTCGGTTTAAATTAGTCCTTGTGTTCAACTAGGACTTATTTTTCGACCTCGAAAAAAATAAAAGTCACGGCTGATCTCGGTGGAATTCGAACTGAGAACGGAAGAAATGCCACTAGA
>NC_069004.1:2923085-2924470 GCF_001194135.2 Octopus bimaculoides | reverse complement strand
AAAAAAAAAAGAAAAAAAAATTGCCGTTGAATATTTTTGTCCGACGCGCAACTGATTCCACCAATCCCAATAATTCTGTTGAAATCTCGTTGAGAGTGCGCGTGCGCGTGTGGGTCTCGTTTTTTTTTTTTTGTAGTCTCGCGTGGTTTCGAAGTAAGAGCGTGACCAAACATGGCAGCTGACGATTGTCTTGGGTCCGCTGACAAACGTCAGAGACCCGAAAAGGTCGATTCAGAAGAACAGCCAGCACCTGTAATGGTTCCTCCTTCGAATTCGGACTACAACGGAAACACTGACGCAACGGCAGCGGAAGCGACCACCCACAACAACAACAACAACAATTATCTTCATGGTTCTGTGGAAGAAGAAGATTCGAACCAATCTCCGGAGGAAAAAAACAATTCGAAACCGACAACAGCAAGGCATACGTTATCAACTGGTGGTGGTGGCGGTGGTGGGGATAATGATGATGAAGATATTGGTGGCGATAGCGTTGGAGAAATCAATAACACTTTGAGAAGACGAGCTGTCCATGGCGGCGGCGGCGGCGGCGATGACGAAAATGCTGTTAACAGTAATACCAACACTACTACTACTACTACTACTACTACTAGTGTTAATAATAGTAGCGGTACAGTTGGTTTTAATGCTCACAGCAGTAGTTCTGTGAATGTTTCCGGTAACAATACGGGAACAACGGCAGAAGTAGCTTCACCATCACAACAACCACCACCACCACCATCATCGTCGTCATCATCATCATCACCATCGTCTTCACGTCTTTGTATCACGTCTACTACTACTACCGCCTCCACCACCACCACCGCCAGCACAACCAACAACAACAACAACACCAGTTTGAAGACTTATAGTAGTAATAGTACCGACAGCAACAACCCCGCGGCTTCGGTGCCGACCACAATGAACGCTCGTGAATACGCACAAGTGGTCCGGACATGGTTGTGGCAGTACCATCAATGGAACAGTATGTGTGCATTCAGCATGATGCTACCCTATTATGCAATGGCCACGTTTCCCTACTATGCAGCTAATAACTACCCTGGGTTCCCGACCCGGACGAATTCCGCTTCTTCTGCCTCTGCTACTCCCTCCTCCTCCCCTGCTTACCCTCTGGCCAACACCAACCCTGCCGCCTCGGGCGGCGGAGCCAGCAACAATAATAACAACATGCAAGGAGCTGCTGCTGCCGCCGCCGGTGGTGGTGCCGCGGCCAGAGGGATGAACGTGAGAAATGCTGGCCATGGTGGACCCCACCAAACCCCACTACCAGCGGCAGCGCGACCAGCTGAGCAACCTTTGCGAGGTAAGCGCTCGCTTGTTTATTATGGTTTTCCTTTTACTTCTCTTACTTGTTTCAGGCATTT
>NC_069004.1:2918541-2922217 GCF_001194135.2 Octopus bimaculoides | reverse complement strand
AATATGCTGGCTTTTATTATTATTATTATTATTATTATAAACATTATTTATCCCAAACTCAACATAATTCAAGAGATGTTCTTCCCCCACTCTTTTTTGTGCGTTGAAGGATTTTGGCTGTTGTTTTTAGCGAATCGAACGACCAGTGCTACAAGCTTTCGTGTGTTTTTTTTGGTATTCGGTGGTCGTGGCAGGAATATGTGGGGGGAGGTGTCCATCCATGAAACATTACGTTGATGTGTGTGTGGGTGGTAAGTGTTTGTTGGTAATTACGTGTTCGGTGGGAGTGGTGACAAGTGCGATGCTGACGGCGGAGCAAGGGTCAATATTTGCGTCGTTGGTGAATGTTTAACCCGAAGTCAGCCTTCATCGAGGAAACTTATCATCAAAGCCGTTCCAGCCGTAGCCAACCCGTCTTTTATCACAGCTGCAGTTTGCTGTCCCTCCCACACTGACTTCCGTTTTATTATGACATTCTTTAAAACGTATATTTTTGTTAATGAAATTTTTGCAGATATACGTTTTCCAGGGTGTAGATTACAAATATGTTGATGTTTTCCAATTTAATTTCTTTTAGACGGGGTTTCTGGTCATCCTTCTCCAGACACTCGCTTTCGTGTCTACATTTCCGAAAAACTCTCTTTAAAACGCATATTTCTGTTTTTTTTAACAAAATTTTGCCTATTCGACACTTTGGGTAAATCTCTTCTACTATAGATCCTGGGTCGACTAATGCTTTGTACGTGAATTTGGTAAACAAAAAATGGAAGCCCGTCAAACATACATACGTGTGTTTGTCCTCCACTACCATCACTTGGCAACCTATGTTGGTTTGTTTACCTCCCCGTGACTTAGCTGTTAGGCAAAAGAGACCGATTGAGTAAACACTGGGGATCTTTTTTTTTTTTTTTTACTGAAATTTTTCAAGGCATTACCTCAGCATGGCTGCAATCCAATGACTAAAGCAAGTAAAAAAGAAGACATACGTTTTCGGATGGAGTGGATCCGGAAATCTGCCAAAACAAAGTACTGTTTTATGAATGTATTTATTTATTAGTTTACCATTTATTCTTTACTGGCATAATCGTAAAATACTTCCTTGAAAACAAACTGTAAAATATAAGGAAACAAAATTTGGTGGGGACATCACACCGTACAATTATATACTCGTTTTTTTTTTGTTTTTTCAAGTTATCCAAAACTGTAGATTATCCAATTTTTTTTTCCTTGTTTAAGACGATGAGGTGTGATTTCAAGGATATTTAATTGCAGTTTTTAGCAGGTCTAACGAGTTTCCCCTCATAATTGCGGGGGAAAGGTGAGTGGTTATGATGTGGATGTGATATCATCTTCTGTGACAGTATGGCAGTGTTGTGACGAGTTAATCCCGAGTCAACGCTGCTTAAACATAGCTATAATCGAAGACATTCCGAACGTGACCAACCCTATCTTATATATATATATATATATTTGTGTGTGTGTGTGTTCAGGTTTAAAAATAATTTTTGTAGAGTACAGTTCGATAATGGTCTAACTGCCCGAAATTTTGAAGTCACTGCCAATAGTATTCTTGTTTAGGAATTATAGCTGTGTGTGTGTATATATATGTATATGTATATGTGTGTGGGTGTGTGTGTATAAGTGGATGTGGGGAATTACGGCGTAATTTCGAACAAATAAGTAATTTATAAAAAAGTGTTGGTTTACTTGATAACGGAACGAAAAACGAAATTTCGTTAATTGTAGAGATGACACTGCTGTAGTTATAAACAAAGCAACTCCGTAATTTCTTCTAATTCATTTACATCTTTTAATTAATATTGTTTTTAATTAAATACTTAGAAAATATGGAGAAATGCAGCGTAAATTTTCGAATAAATGGAGGAAGTGTAAAAAATGCCATGGCTTTCATGAGACACCGAAACGAAAATTTTTAAATCTCACAACGAGAAATATTCAGCAACAGTACTTGTGTAGCCAGGAGACACGGTGTCGTATAGCCAGCTAGAGATGATGTCTCCTGGGGCTAAATTACAGCAACATTCGTCCTAAACCAGGACTGCCATGTTATGTTGGCAAACAATCTTTACTACATAATATATTTACTCGAAATTCTTTCGGAAATGACACCGCAATAATTGCAAAGTATCCTCAACTATATTCTGGGACTGTACAGGATGACACAGTGCAATCCGGGTAACATTTTGGTTATCTCCAGCACATCAGGGCACCTCATAAAGGTACATACAGTTTTGTTGTTGTTTGTGGTGATAGTGGTGGTGTTAATCCTGGCTCTGATTTTGTCGTCTTGTTGATGTAATTTAACACAAGGTTAGCCATGATCAAGCAGAACTATGACCAAAGCACTCCAGCCATAGCCATCGGTTCTACTTTCAGGTATTGACTACTTTATCTACGGTTATATAAACAGCAAAGTTGACATGGCCTACGGAATGTCTTTGACCCCAGTTCTTACTTTTATAAACTTGGTTCTTATTCTATTGGTCTCTCTTTGCTGAACAGCTAGGTTAAAGGGTTACAAACACATGAAGAGCTTCTTTCAGTTTCTGTCTACCAAATCTACTCACAAGGCCTTGGTCGGCCTGGGGCTATAGTATGTGACACTTGGCGAAGGTGCCAGCAGTGGGACTGTACTTGGAGCCATTTCGTCGGGATACAAACTTGGATACAAAGATAGAACTTTCCAGTCGAGAGACATCCACACCATTATCCTTCTCTTCTCTACTTTTGTCCGACCCCACCTTGAATACTGTTGTCCACTGTGGTCTCCCCACATGAAGCAAAGTATCATGAAAGTTGAAGCACCTCAATGGTCAATTACAAAAAAGATGGATGGCATGACAGGCCTTGACCATTGGGGTCAACTAGAAAAGCTCAAGCTTTATTCTCCCCAACACTGCCATGAGCGCTAAATCATCAGCATTGCCCAAATGATGTTGGCATTGCCTTTAAGATACACCCAAGACTTGGAACCCTTGCTATCCGCCCACGACATAAATCATACTCACATCACATAACAACAATACAGCACAATTATGTCCCCTCAATTGGCCCCGCTTTCTTTAACATTATACCAATTTGCATTAAAGCAGAAACAGGCCAGAAAATAGTCTAATATCAGGGCATATAAGCCCTCGATGGGGAAAAAAAGCGGGTATTAGTACACATGGGAATTGAACCCTCACCTCTTATATTCATGATAATTGTGCCAACTGATTACACCAACCCACCCACCCACTCCTTTCTGTTACATTTAAGAGTTATGCTTTCATGGTATTCTTTGTTTGTATCTCCTCTTCTCTCGTCCTTCCCCAGTGAACAAACTTCTTCACAACAATTCAGTTATGTCTGTGTTATATTTATTAAAGAAAGTGTCTACATGTTCTATACCAGCTGTCACACACAAACGTACCCCGGATCATACACACACACACACACACACACATATACATATATGCATACACATATAAATATCATTTACATATACATATTGACATGCATTCATGAGAAACTCTGTCCTTCACCAGCTGTCAATACGTGTATGCGTATATATATATATGTGTATATATATATATATATATATATATATATATATATATATATCATCATTTAGCACCCAATGTTTCATGCTGACATATATATATATATATATATA
>NC_069004.1:2916564-2918531 GCF_001194135.2 Octopus bimaculoides | reverse complement strand
CACACACACTAGGCCTGGCTGTATGGCAACAAGTTTGCATCCCGTCCACATGGCTCCAAGTACAGTCCCACTGCTGGCACCTTCGCCAAGTGTCACATACTATAGCCCCAGGCCAACCAAGGCCTTGTGAGTAGATGCATGTGTGTGTATATATATATATATATCTATGTATAGATATACACACAAATACATGACTTGTAAAAAGAAAGAGAGTGAAAGAAAGATGTAAGTGAAAATAGAATGAAAGAAAGAAAAAGATATGAATGAAAAAAGAGAAAGACAGACAGACAGACAGGAAAATTGAAAAGAATTTCTAAAGAATTGGCCTGGGAAAATGGCCAGAATGAAGCCTCTTTTGAGAGTTTCATCTTTTCTCCTGTTCTATTGTTGACTTACCGTTTATCAATAATACAAAGATGACAGCAAAGTAGTTTGGAGAAGGAAGGGAGGGGGTAAGGAATGGTGGTGGGGTGGGGAAACAGCAAGGATGCAATGATAGACACACACACACACATATGGTGGCTAAATCATGATCTCTAGTCATCAGCCAACAAAGAAAACCCCACAGTGTATGCATGGGTGCGTGTATATGTGTATCATCATCATCATCATCATCATTATTCAACATCTGTTGTCCATGCTGGCATGGGTTGGACGTTCTGACTAGAGCTGGGGAGCTGCACCAGGTTTTAGTCTTTTCTCCTCTAAGCACAAGGCCTGAAATTTTAGGGGAGGGGGCCAGTCAATTAGATTGTCCCCATAGAAATAATACATTTCTAAATCACTCAGAGAGCTTTATACAGTAGTAACACGATAAAGTGGTGGTTGTCAACTTAAATGTGACAGTCCCATGAAAGGGAAGAATGCTACTGCTATTTAGCCCTAGGAAGCACCGCTTCCTGTCAGCCTTGACACATTTCTTGTATCCTTATGTTTACAAATGGGGAGATAAGCACCTCCACCCAGCAAAGCCAGCCTCCAGAGACTAGTTTCTGGGTCGTTGCTCATCATCAGTCTGGAGTATGTGGTTGGGAAGCAAGCTTCTTACCACACAGCCACACCTGGCCATTGCAGGATGAGGTGGGGGGAATGATTGTGCTGTCCAGGATTGGAGTTATTTTTGTCATAAACTCACCAAGATGTACAGGGTGTCCGTAATTTACCGTTACGATCTGAAAAGAAAATTCAGGGAAAGAAAAGGGGCGCAATAAGAATAAATCAACAGAGTTTATTGGCAAACAGAGGGAAACAAATAAGGCTTTTGTTAGAAATGTTGGAACACTTCATGTTGCTATCTCTCTCTCTCTCTTATAACTTACTCTGTCGTTCTCTTTTATCTTCACCAGCTACTGAATACATCATTCCATCTCTGTGGAAACGGATATTAGCAGAACTGGTTGATTTCGTACTTTTGTTTTACATCAAACTAATAGTGTCCGTAATGGTCATGAAACAAATGGGCTACATGTAAGTACCTTCGTTATTATTATCATTATTAGTATTGTTATTATTATTATTATCGTTATTATTATTATTATGGCGGTGAGCTGGCAGAATCGTTAACCCGCCAGGTAAATTGCTCAATGGCATTTAGTTCGTCTTTACATTCTGAGTTCAAATTCTGCCAAGGTCGACTTTGCCTTTCGTCCTTCCAAGGTCGACTTTGCCTTTCGTCCTTCCGAGGTCGATAAATTAAGTATCAGTTGTGTACGGGGCTCGATGTCCAAGGGATTCAGTATGAAAATAAAACCGTATTTTCCCTCAAGCAATAAATTTCAAGTGAAGATATTTGTGTTGATTGTGGGATGTGTCATTAGGTTCGTAGATAAATATTTAACTATAAATCTTAAGTAAGCTATCTTCGTTATACTAAATAATTATACATTTATAAATAAATTGATAAAAATCAAAGCGAAAGCTTCAAAAACCACCAATTCTATGATACATACACACATGAGCAATGTAAT
>NC_069004.1:2915923-2916279 GCF_001194135.2 Octopus bimaculoides | reverse complement strand
ATATATATATATATATATATATACACATATGTATGTATGTATGTATGCTTATATTATTCCCTTTTTATCCTATTTCTTAACAGAGACTTAGATAAATATGACCTGGAATATAACTGGTATGTGGCAATGGATGACTTTGATATCAGCAAAATGTTTCATTTTACATCTGAAATGATCTTGTTTGAATTACTAAACAGAATCTCTATAACAATTGTCGAGGTATGTCCACTTTGTCTCAATTCATTGTCTTTTAGTCACTCTTTTAGCAGTGCTGGACACCTAAGCACTGTACTGTTGGTATATAATTATGCTCTGTTTCTTTTGTTTTTTTTTTAAAAGAGAACCACTTCGCTGTG
>NC_069004.1:2912018-2915897 GCF_001194135.2 Octopus bimaculoides | reverse complement strand
GGGGGGGGGGGCATGTGCAAGACAGTATTTCCTTTACTCTCCCTCTGTCATATTTTAACCTTTAGTACACTGTAGGTGCATCATGTCACTGTATGAGTTTTCTCCTCCTCTGTAGTAACAGGTCAGTGGCAGGAGAAACAATTCTACAGAAAAACAGTGTCCTAAAAGTCAACCTCTCATCACCTGGCATAAAGCTGTCTCCCTCAGCCCGTTTCATACAAACCTGCCTGAAACCAGCCCTAGTTCTCTGATATAAAATTCCTGTTTTAAAAGTGATTTAAATCAAAATCTTCCATCAAAACTTCATGTTAATTAATGTTCTTAAACAGTAGTTTCATAGTGACAAAGTTATTTTAATAAACGCTTCATTATCTTCAAAATAAACTGACACAAAAGCAACACATTTCAACAGAAATATGATTATGAAAATTAAAGAAGTGATTTTAAATTCTCAATCGCAGAATAATGCTAATAATATAGCCTGAACAGGATAAACTACCCCTATTTTGCAGAGAAAAGTGTAGGTGGCTAGCTAAGGGTTAAAATTACATGCTCCTCCCAAACTGAGAGGGTTTTGTCTTGCAAGTTACTCGGTGACCCCTACTGGTGCTGGTACCACATAAAAATCTAGCAGTATCCTTTCTGAAGTGGTTGGCATTCGGAAGGACATCCGGCCACAGAAACCCTGCCCAAAAATGACATCGGTGTTCGGTGCAGTGCTTCTGCTTGTTGGCAGAAAACGGACATTAAACGATGATGATGATAACGGTTTATATTATATTTGTTACTGTTATTAGTCGCTGCTGGTTTCATTGTGACTGCAGCCATTAATGGCAACCAAAACCATAGCGTCACGACATGACACCAAAGCAGGATGGTGTAGATGATCGTTTGAATTATTATCAGATGGTATAGGTAGTGGAGAGGCTGAGAGAGAGAGGAAGGGAGAAGGAAGAGAGAGAAAGAAAATGAACGAGCGACAGCTGGTCAGGTCTCTGTAGCATTGTATATTCATTACTCTGCCAATAAAAACTGCTGTTGGCAGTGTACAGTTCAGGCCTGGCTTTGTGGGTAAGGAAGTTTGTTTTCCAACCATATGGTTCCAGATTCAATCCCATGGAATGATGTCTTGGGCAGCTGTTTTCCGCTGTGGTATCTAGTCGGCCTAGATCTTGTCGGTGCCTTTAAGGAGAGGCAAAGGGGCCGATACAGCTTGGCAACAGTGATGTCACAACTCATTTTTACAGCTGAACGAACTGGAGCAACGTGAAATAAAGTGTCTTGCTCAAGAACATAACACAGCCTGATCCAGGAATCAAACTCACTAACTCAAGTATATGTAATATATATATTTACATATATTTATATATATGTAGGTGTGTGTGTGTGTGTGTATATATATATATATATATATATATATATATATATATATATATATATATATATATATATATATATATATATATATATATATATATATATATATAGGTGTATATGTAATAGATGTGTGTACATATACGTGTGTGTATACATCATATATCTATCTATCTATCTATCTATATATATATATACACATATATATATAGATGATCTTATTTTGAAAATGGTCTTTTATTTTCCATTTGCAGACAATGTGTTTACAACGAGGAATCGGTGTTGTTGGTGGTTCCACTCCAGGCAAAAGACTTTTAGGTATGAAAGTTGTGTCGTGTACAGAAATCTCTGACCTTGGTAATGGACGAATACGCGTGACCCCGGCTCAAGATATCGGACTCAACAGGTAGGAGTTCCATGTGTGGCCACTTACATTGTTTCAAAGGGCAGTAGAGCCAAATCCAGGGTAGTGGAAGAAGCTTCAGTACCGTGGAGCCTGCTCTGGGGTAGTGGATGGTGGAGGGCACCTCCACATTAGTGGGGGAAGTTATAGGATGGTGGAGACAGGGGGAAACAGTTCCAGGATAGTGAAGTTGGGTCTAGGATAATGGGATAGCAGCTCCAGGTTTGTGGAGCCAGTTTCATGGTAGTGAAAGCAGCTCCTTAATAATGGAGCCAGCTTGAGGATAGAGGAGGAGAGAAGACTATTTGATTACATCAACTCCCAGCACACAGCTGGTACTTATTTCCTCAACTGTAAAACAATGAAAGGCAGAGTCACCCTCGATGGGATTTGAACTCAGGACATAAAGCCAGAAGAAAAGCCACTAAGCATTTTGTCCTGTGCCATAACCATTGTGCTAGCTTGCTGCCTTGCATTAATCATAATAATAATAATCCTTTCTACTGGAAGCACAAGGCCTGAAATTTGGGGGAAGGGATTAAGTCAATTACATCAACTTAATAGTAGAATACACTTGCCCAAGGTGCCACGCAGTGGGACTGAACCCAGAACCATGTGGTTTGTAAGCAAGCTACTTACCACACAGCCACTCCTTCGCCTATATATATACAGATAGGATGGGCTTCTTCCAGTTTCCGTCTGCCAAATCCACTGACAAGACTTTAGTCGGCCTGAAGCTATAGTAGAAGACACGTGCCCAAGGCACCATGCAGTGGGACTGAACCTGAAATCATGTGGTTGGGAAGCAAGCTACTTACCACACTGCCATGCCAGCCAATACTGTTGATGTCTGTTTTTTTCCTTATATGTTTATTTTATTTTCTAATTTCCCCCCCCCCCACTCTCTCTCTTTCTCTCTGTCTCTACCTCTTCTTTCTCTTTCAGTGCACTACTGCGATCTGTCTTGAAAAACTTCACCATAGCTTTCTTCTTCCCGGCTTGTCTCACGGTTTTCTTCTTCGACCATAACCGTGCTGCTTACGACGTCCTAGCTGGCAGTATCGTCGTGCAACCCATCGAGGAAGCTGGAGAGGTCTAACCGTCTCTCCCCCTAACTTTCGCCTTTGTTTAACTGTTTTATTGTTTAGTGTTGTCGTTCTTGTTGTTTGGAGAGCATTTTCCTGAATTTTTTCCTTCTCAAAACCTGTTTACTTCTATCTATGTCTATCTCTTTATCTACCTTTCTATCTCTCTATTTCTATCTGTTTCTCTTTGTCTATTTATCTCACTACCTATTTTTTATTTTTCTATCTATCTATCTCTTTATCTACCTTTCTATGTATCTATCTATCTCTACATATCTCTCTGTTTATCCCTCATCTCTTTATTTATCTATCTATAAATCTGCCTGTCTGTCTGTCTCTTTCTCTCTCTCTCCATCTCTTTATCTATCTATCTGTCTTCATATTGCTCTGTCTGTCTATCTATCTATCTGTCTCTCTCTATATCGCTCTGTCTGTCTGTCTATCTATCTATCTATCTCTCTATATATTGCTCTATCCATCTATCTACCTCTTTCCTTCTCCTTCTTCCTTCTTACTTTTTCCTTTGCGTGCAAACACGGAAAAGTGCTTGTGTTTACTAAATGCGTTTATGTGTGTCTTGTGTTTGTGTGCAGTGCGTGTGTGTGTTCGTGTGTATATTTATATGTGTTTTTTGTTATTGTTATTGCTTTTTCTTTTGTTATTTTTTAATTTAATTCTTTAAAAAGATTTTTTATTTGTTTTTCTCTCTCTTCCCATCTTTCTTCTTGGTTGTTTTTGTTATTTTCAGTTTTTTGTTTCTTGGCAGAGAAAAAGAGTTCAAAGTGAATGAGAAAGTATGAGTGTGTGTGTGCCTATATATGTATATATATATATATATATATATATTTGAGAATGTGTATAAATATGTATAGCTACACATATATGCATATATACACATGTATATTTATACATGCATATATAGATATATATATTACACACACACACAAATGTGTGTATTTGCTATAAATTTCTTCTTCTCTTGTATCTGCTTTAATAATAATAATAATAATTATAATA
>NC_069004.1:2903720-2911859 GCF_001194135.2 Octopus bimaculoides | reverse complement strand
TGTTTGTCACTATCTCTATCTTTCTGGGGGGGTTTTTCTTCTCCCTGCCCCCTCCCCCCACTTCACTGTGCTCCTTTCGGAGATAGTAGCAATGATCTATGTTATGTGATGGTTTGACAAACTGAAACTGGAGAGAGATGGAGCACTTATGATATAAAAAGAAACTTCTTTATATATTACTGTTTGCTTCCTCTATTTATTTTTCTTCTTTTTGAACTGTTGTTGTTGTCATTGATTATTAACCTCTGCCTTCGTGAAGGCAGAGGTATTGTTTTCAGTTGCGTTTGTTCATCCATGGACAAGATATCTCAAGAACCGCTGGATGGATTCAGATGAAATTTTCAGGGATGTTTGGCCTCATGACTGGCACGAACTGATTAGATTTTGGGATCGATCTGGTACCAAACAAGGATTCTGGACTATTTTTCCTGTTTTTTTCTTTCTTAATTTTTAGCATTCGAGTTTATTTCAGATATTCTCATTTTAAAAATCATCTCTGGCTAACCGTTGAAAGGACATTGGTGTTGTCTCGGTGAAGGTTTGCACTCTCTGAGTGCTCTTATTATTATTATTATGCACACATTTAACAATCAACTGGGTTACATCTGTCACCATAAGGGCATGAACAAAACAGCAAATATCTTTACAAGGGATCTAAATTGATAACACCCTTCAAGAGTATTTATCAACCTTGAAAGGACGAACGGCAAAGTTCCCCAACCTCACATCACGGACGCTTCTCTCTCCCTCTTTCTGTCTCATTCTTCACCTTCCCTTCAACTAACCACAGAAAAGCATTACAATTACACTCTCTACTCCATGTCATGGATGCCTCTTTCCCTCAACACAATGTCAAGCCCCTTTACCCAATTAAATTTATTTCGAAATTAATAAATTAACATCTTGAAATCCATTTAAGCAATAACAGCAACAACTTTTTATTTTAATTATCAACTGACAAAGAGTCCGGACAAACAGACAGACAATGAGCAAGTGAGACAGGGAGGGGGGAGGGGGAGGAAGTGAGACAGCAAGCGAGTGACAGAGAGGGGGAAGAGACTGAGTAATCAAGAGAGGCAGTGAGCAAGAGTAAAGGGAAGAGAGAGACAGACAAAATAGAGGGGAGGGGCAACAAAACATTAAAGAAAAAGACAACAAAAGGAGATGAGTTTTTCTGAATTTTGTCTTTTTTTTTTTTTTTTCTCTCGGAAGAGGAATTTATTGAGTCACGTGTCATGAAGTTTTTCCAAGTTCTATCTTTTTCTGAATTGCTCTCGATGAATGGTAAATCATGGAATCGATGAGTCCCGCCACTGAAATACATCACAAGAAGACACACGATGGGAGAAAAGAGCCAATACTTTGAATTTATAATTATTTGTGTTGTTTTCGGGGGTTTTTTTTTCACAAATGACAAGCATTTAATTTAATTTAGAAAATTAATAAAGATGGAATAAGAAGAATTCTAATGAAATTCATTATCATCACCACCGCCATCATCATCATCATCACTTAGATATCCACTTTTAAATGCTTGCATGAGGTCAGACAGAAATTCATTGATGCAGATTGTCTATGGTCAAATACCCATCTGGTCAAGCAAGGTAATATTCCCCCAAGGCCAGATATGTTCTTCACAGAAAATTGAAACAACAGGGATGCTCTTCCTGTCTCCAACCCATATCGGTTTTCCAAGCAAGTCTTCAATAACACAGAGCAACCCAACATCAACAAGTAATGTAAACAACATCACCGTTTTCAGTCAAATGGTGACAAGCATGGAACGTCAACATCCAAACACACACACACATACATATATATATATGATGGGCTTTGTACAGTTTTTGTCAACCAGATCCACTCAGAAGGCAGTGATTGACCCATGGCGATGGTGATGGTACCTTTACCATTTTTCAGTCATTTGCCTATGGCCATACTGGGGCACCACCTTGGAGAGTATTTTGTTGAATGAATTGACCCCAGTGCTTCTTTTTTTAAGCCTGGTACTTATTCTATCAACCTCTTTTGCCAAACCACTAAGTTACAGGGATGTAAACAAACCAACAACACATTTATGCACACATATACCTATATGTGAATATATACAATGGGCTTCTTTCAGTTTCCAACTACCAAATCCATTCACAAGGCTATAGTAGAAGACACATGCCCGAGGTGTCGCACAGTGGCACTGAACCCAGAACCACACGGTTGGGAAGCAAACTTCTTACCACACAGCCACGACTGTTGAAGGTCTCTGTATTTGAATGCCTCTCACACATAATGAATTTGCATTACATAATCAGACATCACAGCACATTTCTATCCTTTCTCTCATCTCCTTTTAGACTTAGATACGTTTCTTGTAAGTCTTAAGAAATGGCTAAGAGCAGGAACTGGAACACAGATAAAAAGCAAAACAAGAATACTTCATCAGCAAAGAGAGGTAAAATAAAACTCACCTGTAAATATCCCACCTATAATTGCACAGACACCTGTGAGAAAATGCATGAAAGATCTGCAAAAAAAAGAGGAGGAGAGGGATCAAACATTATGAAGAACTTGGGGGACATTATAATTTTGTCATTATTAGTCTGGTGTAAGGTGCAAAAGACAGAGATAGGTGAGGAAACAACAAAAATGGTGTATTAGTTTGATGCTGAGAAAAAATGGAAGAGTGTTTGATGTTTCGAGCCTATGCTCTTCAACAGAAAGGAATGAGGAGAGAAAAAACGTCTGGATTAACAGTTTCACATGTCATTGACTGGAAGGGGAGATAATAGTAACCCAGCTTGTGTGTGTGTGCAAGTGCATGTGTGTATGAGCAAGCATAAGATTACATATATATATATATCATGATTTTATATATATACATATCGCCATGATTGACGGCTAACTCCAAAAGTTTTTTTTTAATTCTCTCTCTGTTTATTTCCTTGTGTTTCTGTCTGTTGAAGAGCACAGTCACGAAATGTAAAAGACTTTCTCACCTTCCTGAGCGTCAAACTAATACACCTACTTGTTTATACACCTGTCTTCATCCATTGTTTTTCAATAAATTTCAACTATATATAGAGAGAGAGAGAGAGACCAACTAATGTAAGAGAAAATAGAAAAGCAAGCAAGAGAAAGGTTGAAGAATTCTTGTCTCAGGTTCACTCACCTCTGTTTCTCTGTATAACTGACCATCATTGGAGAGAGTTCATACATAATGAACATTCCTGGTAGACCAGAGTCACCGAAACCTGAAGAGACCACTTTGGAATGTCGGGTCACTGAGAACTGGTTGCTATGCACAATCTGTAAGATATACAATACATAAATAAACACCTATATATTTTTTTATTATCATTATCACTCAGTGTGCTAAACATAACAGCTAAACTTAAACTGCCATCACTCAATGTAGTCCTACATAACTGTAAAACAACAGGAAATAGCAGCCAAATTCCCCATTCTTACTGCATTAGATAAAGATATTGCTGTAGCTCTAGATAACATGTACCATGAAGAAGGGATGGTCACAGTTGGAGTGTTGCCTAAAATTACAGGTCTGCTGGATCAAGAGTTTACTTAGGGATACACAGCCACAAGAGCAACAAAGATGATTACTTACACTTCCATCAATTTTTACATACATTGTTGGTACGATCTTCACAAAATACTGAAACATCATTTGTTCTGCAAAGACACAAATAAATAAATATATAAGCAAATTAATTAATACATAAAAATGTCATTTTTTTTTCTTTATATTATGATAGTCTCTAGCCAACGTAGGTCGTCAGCATTCAAGACCCATCATTAATGCTGTGCTAGTGATAAGAACCATCAGCCCTCAAATAACCACGTCAATTTACAGGGTGAAAACAACTTGCCACTGTAATTAGCAGCAGCACTGCAAAACAGTTGACAAGACGTTCTTGAGTTGGCTGTGCTGAGTTGAAATCTTTCTGGTGGACATCCAGACAGTGATAGGTGCAGAAGTAAAGAAAAAATAAAGAAAGGGAGACGGGAGGAGGGATGAAAGTGGAGTAAAGAAGGTAAGAAAAATATTGCAGAGCAAAAGAAAGACTAAGAATTAGTGAATTAGAGAGAAAGTAATAAAGGAAAAACAAGTTAGAGAAAAAGTTTTTCAGGAAAGAAAGGAAGAGAAGAAAGCCAACCAGAAGCAGGGAAGGGAGACAACTACGAAACCGGAAGTGACGTTCAAAGAGAACAAGCCGTGTGTGAGAGAAAATAAAAGACAAGACAAGACAAGGCAAGGTACCCCTGGAATATAAATATTAATAGTCTGCTCTGTCTCTCGGATTAGATTGCACAAAGAATCGGGAGATTATCAGGTTTGTAAATACGCATACATTGTCTCTTATGTAAACCAATTCCGTCCTGTAAATAACCATATTGCTGCTTTTTAATATATTTTTTTTTCTTCTACCAAACATTCCACTACTTTTCTATTTCTTTTAAGACAAACCTCCCCCTCCCCGCTGCTTTCTTTAACTAGTTTTATACTGAACTTAACTGCTTAAAAACCCTTTAGCATATATATATAAACTGGCCATATCTGACCCCAATAATCTCCCTGGTTTATGCCCAAAGCCACCAAACCTGGCTTCTCACGTCTACCCTACAATGTCAAATGTTATTCTAAAAAAATAAACAACTCGTATCATGGAAATTTTGAAGCTACGAGACAATCCATGATTAATTCAAAAAACGATAAATAAATAAGCAATATATTCGACAGAGCAATCTGAATGCTAAAGGGTCAAGTCTGTTGTCTCCCTAACTTCGCTTTCTTCACACACAAACGGAATTAATAATTATTATAGAATAGTTTCGAAGTTAAACACAAAGCCAGGGGGTTCGTTTATCGATTATATCGACCTCAGTACTTGATTGGTACGTTATTTTATTTTATCGATTATGGAAAGATGAAAGCAAAGTTGACCTCGGCGCCGGGATTTTGGAGGGTTTTTTTTAACATTTCATGGTTTTATTTGATTCTAATTAGAAAATTACTAGAAGACTGTTGCAAGTTTGGTGATAGCCCTGTCGAAACGAAATACCCCAAGGCCTTCGGTGTATGAACAGCTGCCCTTTGTACTGTAATACATGTACATAAACTGTATACTGACCACATTAACTAAATTACCATCTCAGTAATTAGGCATAAATACACAAGTGTCCTGGTAGTTCTGCATCCACCCCTACTCCCTGAAAGTTGTGAGAATCCGGCTCTTCGAACGGCCAAATCCCGGTTCCTTTGAAAGCAAAACTCGTAATGGACATAGAACTACAAGTTTATTAAAAGTACGTTGAGCTTTTGATTTTATTTAAAACAGCTTTAATCATTCGGAGGCGGAGAAAAAAATAAAAGAAAGGTTCTTTGTTTCTCTGTTAATATCGAAATTGATTGCAATATTTAAATGAATTTCACAATAGTAATATTTTACACTCGTTGTAATAATTTCCAACATGCACGTGCATGTACACATTATTAGTTTCTCTCTCTCTCTCTCTCGTGGCCTTCCTTCATTCATAATTTCTAGCTTCTCTCGGTTTATGTATATTTCAATATGTCATTGAATCTTACAAGTAAAACACACCAGACACACACACACACACAATATATATTATATATTGTGTGTGTGTTTTGGAGGAATTCTGCTTTAAGCACTCAATATTAACCCCTCATAACTTTTTTATTTTTTGAAATTTTCAGAAAACCTTTGCGAATTTGTATTCTATACACGGGGGAATTCACACGACTATAGAAAACATATTAAAAATTTTTTTTTTCCTGGATTTTTAGAAAAATTTTAATTTTTCGAATCTTTCTTTTTAAATCAGAGTTTAAAATACGGATTGTCCGAATTTTTGGTTCAAATCCCAGCAATCCCCTTAAATGTGTTTATGGGGCGAAAGATACTGAAAAACAAACAATACGTCAGTGACAAACGAGGATGGTATGAGGTGGTTGTGAGACGTGCTAAAAATAAGTTAAATAGTCCTTAATCACTCACCAAAAAAATTTTATTTTTTAATGTTTGCATAATGGTATGAATCCCCGTGTGTAGAACACAAATTCACAAAAATTTACTGAAAATTACAAAAATTAAAAAGTTATGAGGGGTTTATATGACATGCATAAAGCCTGTTTTTTTTCTTTCTTTTTTGTCCAACTCCCCTATCTTATTTTCTTAAGGTTGTCCGAAATCTTAAACTGCTTTTCATTCCTCAAGAATTCTGCTCACCAAACTTTAAAAAATATGTAGGGAGATATAAACGAAAAGACAAGACATCTATTCACACACACACGCACGTTGTCTTGTTTCTTTCCATTGTTAATATATACAGTGGTACATCGACATATACCGTAAATTCCCCCAAAAAAAACATGAATGAAGGGCAATGGTCTAGAAACAACAAATAGACTTCGTATGTGTGTGTCTATGTGTCCTCATGCATGTTGTGTATATTCTATTCCTGTATTTCATTTGAAAACCAGACAATCTGAAGTCAACTACGTGACCTTCTAAGTCTCTTTCATGGTCGTTGTTCCTTGCCTTCCAGTCACCTCTCACACACTTACACTACACGTTCAGAAAGGGAGGGCCATTTAATATAACACAGAACATGATGTGTGAAATCATTGTTTCAAAGAACATAATAACACAAGATAAAATCAGCAACAGTCTTTCGTTCAAAACCTAAATAACTATAATTTCACCCTGACATACAAAACACAGACATTCTTACACCACCTCCACCATCACACTTATTCAAAAACAAACGATAACAATATATCCCCCCCTCTTCACCTATTTTTATTTATACCATTTCTATGTCTGACTATCTTAAGTGCTCGGTGGTGTTGTTTTGCGCCCCAGATGGAGCAGGTCTAGTCTTTTTATAATTCCTTTCCTAGGTTTCAAATTTTAGCAAAAGGCCAGCTATTTCGGAGGCGGAGAGAAGTCGATTACATCGACTTCAGGACTGAACTGGTTCTTATTTTATCGATCTCCGAAAGGGGTGAAAGGCTAAGTCGACCTCGGCGGAATTTTAACTTAGAACGTAAAGACGGACGAAATGCTGCAAAGCATTTTGTCCGGTGCGTTAACGATTCTGCCAGCTCACCGCCTTAGCTATAATGAAATATTACACTGGACCGATGTACTTGATTGATGTTATTATATTACCGATACGAGAAAGGTGAAGCAAATTTGACTTCAGCAGGATTTGAACTCAAAACATTAAATGCCGTAACGAGACAACACACAATATTTTGCCCGATGCCCTACCGATTCTTCCAACACGTCGCTTAAAACAGTCGCGTGTAAATGCGAGGTCAAAATTTCCGTTATGCAATGTTATAATTCAACTTTCGTTTATAAAGTGGAATTAAAACCATTTGATGGAAGGGTCCTGTCCTGATAATGGATCTGGTCAAATTCCTTCCAACCGTATAATTGTCAATGCTTGTAATTTCTTTATTATCGACTTCTACAAAAAATGTGAATGCGATTTTCGTCAACTACATATAGCAGTGGTAATAATTAACAGACCAGATATCATCATCATCATCGTTTAACGTCCGCTTTCCATGCTAGCATGGGTTGGACGATTTGACTGAGGACTGATGAAACCGGATGGCAAAAGCGAAGTTGCTTACTTATCGACCCATCATGCCCGTTAGAAGAAGCACCATCTGAACGTGGCTGATGCCAGTACCCCCACTGACTGGCTCCTGTGCTGGTGGCACATAAAAAGCACCATCCGAACGTGGCTGATGCCAATATCCTCTGACTGGCTTCCGTGCCGGTGGCATGTAAAATGCACCATCCAAATGTGATTGATGCCAGGCCCGCCTGACTGGCTCCTGTGCTGGTGGCATGCAAAAAGTAACCACTACACTCTGAGTGGTTGGCGGTAAGAAGGGCATCCAGCTGTAGAAACAGATCAGATTGGAGCCTGGTGCAGTCTTCTAGCTTTCCAGACCTCCAGTCAAACCGTCCAACCCATGCCAGCATGGAAAATGGACATTAAATTCTGATAAGCTGTAAATTATTGCTAGATTTGATTTTTTTTTTTCATTTTAACTTCACATTAACGCTATTTTTTTTTTTTTTTTTT
>NC_069004.1:2899014-2903157 GCF_001194135.2 Octopus bimaculoides | reverse complement strand
TTAACTTTTTCACTTAGATTTACTGCCATGCTGAGAATTTTTATTTATTTTTTTTTTCTAATACTTTATCTCTTTTTGTATGTATGTATGTATATATATATATATATATATATATATATATATTTATCGGGCCATCAAAAATATTTATAAACATTTTCATTTCAATTTCAGATTTGGTTTACGAGGCCGAGAACTGGTTCAGAATGTGGGCAAAACAATGATTCAAGGAGGAGGAACATTTGGCACATTTATGGCAATTGGTACGGGTATACGATGCTAGAATTAGAGCAGCATCAACCAGATACTTTAAATTTATTTCAATGACTCTTCCACCATTTCCCTCTTTGCTTCCTATGGAGTAATAATAATGATGATGATGGTGGTGGTGATGTTGACAAACTGTGTATGATCAGACAAGAAGGATTGATATTTTATAATAAAGTTTACCAAAAATTTATCGTTTCTTAGATCTTACTTTCTTTTCATCATCATCATCACCATTAACATCTGTTGCCATTATACAAATATTGTTACACATTTCCAATCTTCATTGGACACATGCAGTCGTAAGGAAATGGGTGAGGGTTGGCAACACAAAATCTGCCTCCACAAAATTCCAGCTAACCCATGCAAGCATGGAAGAACAGATGTTAAACCAATGAAAATGATTGGTTCATGTGATGAGTGTTGGTGTCTCTTTGTTGTGACATCACAAGCTATTTCGAAATGAATGTCACCATCATACAGTAATGTCTTTCATTTCCAATATTCTGTGAAAGGGAGCTGGCAGAATTATTAGCATGCTGAGCGAAATGCTTAGCGGTATTTCATCTGCCGTTACATTCCGAATTCAAATTCCGCTGAGGTCGATTTTTGCCTTTCATCATTTCGGGGTCGATTAAAATAAGTACCAGTTATGCACCGGGGTTGATGAAATTGACTTAATCCCTTTGTCTATCCCTGTTTGTCCCCTCTGTGGGTAATAAAGAAATGAATATTCTGTGGAAGTTCAAGGTGGCAAACTGACAGAATTGTTGGAAGGTCAGGCAAAGTGCTTGGCAAACATTTTGTCTGTCTTTACATTCTGAGTTCAAATGTCACCGAGGTCAGCTTTGCATTTCATACTTTCGGGGTCAATAAAATAAGTACCAGTTGCGTACTGGGGTTAGTGCAATTGATTTACTGCTTCCTTGAAATTGTTGGCCTTCTGTCAAAGTTTGAAATCAATATTCTGTGAAAGCTTGGAAACAGGTGAGGTTTGGCAACAGAAAGAGCATCCAGCCATAGGAAAAAGCAAATGTTAAGACAAGGAGGATGATGACAATCCATAACAATGTTCTTCAAGAGTTAACCCCCTTTTTTTTTTCTTTTAAAAATGACAATTACAAAACAAGGTAAAAAGATTTTAAAATACAAGAATAGGCCATGAAAACCAACCAAGCTGCTTAAGACAGAAAAGAATATACAAGGTGCCAGTTACGTGACACTGGCGTCAGCCATGACTATGGTTTCACTTGGCTTGACCACTCTTCTCAAGCATAGCATATCGCTAAATGACTTGGTCACTAGTCATTGCCTCTGTGAGGCCCAACATTCGAAGATCATGCTTCACCACCTCATCCCATGTCTTCCTAGGTCTACCTCTACCACAGGTTCTCTTCACAGCTAGAGATCTTCTTTACACAGCTGTCCTCATCCATACACATCACATGACCATAGCAGCCTTCTTTCAATTTCCGTCTACCAAATCCACTCACAAGGCTTTGCTCAGCCTTGGGTTATAATAAAAGACATTGAAGGTACTACTCTGTGGGATTGAATTCAAAGCCACATGGTTGCAACGTGAGCTTCTTAACTACATGGCCACATGGTTGCAACGTGAGCTTCTTAACCACATAGCCAAATCGTACACTGACATGCATTGTCCCCCATATTCAGGATACACCAAACAGAATGAAAATCAAAATGCAATAAAGGAAGAAAAAGGGAGTAAAAGAAACCGAAAATCCTGACCTTTGTCTGCCATTACATGTACACCATCCAACGGATTCATAATTCCTGGATAAGGTTTCCCAAAGGATAATGTCTTCACTTTGTGCGACATGTTAAACTTGAAAAAAAAAACAGAAAACATAAAATTTTGTTTTTTCTTTCTTTTTCTAATCAGATTCATTCTATGCAAATTTCTTTAACAAAAATTGATTTGACTCATTTTAATATCCACTTTTCCATGTTAAAACGATTCAGATGGAATTTGAAGTAGATTTTCTACAGCTGGATGCCCTTCCTCCTCCTTTTCGACATCATCATCATCATCATTACTTAACATCCGTATTCCATGCTGGTATGGGTTGGACAGCTCAACAGGACCCAATGAGTCAGAGGGCTGTATTGGATTCTAAAGTCTGGTTTGGCAAGGTTTCTATGACCAACACCAATGAATGCCTTTTTCACCAGCAACTAGTTAGGTCACCAAGTAACATTCAAGACAAAATAGAATGAAAGAGTAATATTGAAGGAGGCAGCTTTGGGCTAGACATTGTGTTTTCAGTTCTTGCTCGCTTCTACAAAAGTAACAAAGCATAGGGCAGCATCATCATCATTACTTAACATCTGTATTCCATGCTGGTATGGGTTGGACAGCTCAACAGGACCCAATGAGTCAGAGGGCTGTATTGGTGTTAGATCCCCCTATTGACAAATCCTCAGCTCATCTCATGCCTTTGAAGACACATCAAATAAGAGACCCTTTACTTGAAAGACAGGTATGGGTTAGCAACAGGAAGGGGACCCTGCTGTAAAACAACACCTCAATAATATATTTGTCTACCCAGTGTCTCTGGACCACTCATGTCTAGAAACTAAGGTTGGGGGTAAGCAAGGGCATGCTCCCTGTAGAAAATCCAGGTCCAAAAAAGCCTCATGATAGCAAAGGAGAATGGGCACCATCCAGCCCAAAGGTTGGGGTGGGCTGCACCTGCTTACCTCAGTTGCTATGGATTTAAAACTCTGGATGATGATGATGAGTGTCAGTATGGAGAAAGGGACATAGAAACAAACTGGAAAAAAAGAAAGTGTTATCAAATACAAAAAAAACGAGAGTAAAAACAAATGGCGCTTACCTTTTGTCCACCCAGAGATTGCAAATCATGGACTGAAATAGACAAAGAAGTAGAAACAAATATCAGACATTGTGGACACCAATTTCAATTGCGATGTGTGGGATACCACCAACCTGTTTGCAAATATGACGTGTGTGTGGGTATAAGGGTACACAAAATATTACCAATGTGGGATAACCACATTTTCAGTATGTGGGTTAACACCAACCACAGCGTATGGGTTAACAGTAACTACAGTGAGTGTGGGATAACATTAGCCTTAGTGTGTGGGATAACATCAGCCACTGTGTGTTTGGGTTCAAACTAAACTCAGTGTGGAGGGATAACATTAACTTCAACAAGTGCAGAAACTAACTGTTATTCTGTGGCCACACCAACTTCAACATGTGGTACATTCTAAGACAACTTACCATGTACATGGTGCTGATTAAAACTTTTCCCAGGAGCAAAATGGAAATTTCCAGCAACCTGAAAAACAAAAGAATCAACATAAATAATATAAACATTTCCCCACACTCCATCCATCTTTGCCATACATCATCATCATCCTCGTCATCATTTAATGTCTGTCATCCATGCTGGCATGGCTTTGATGGTTTGACCAGGGCTGGCAACCTGGAAGGCTGCACTGGGCTCCAGTCTGATTTGGCAGGGTTTCTACAGCTGGATGCCCATCCTAATGCCAATCACTCCGAGAGTGTAATGGGTACTTTTACGTGCCACTGGCATGGGTGCCATTTGCGTGACACCGGTACCTGCCATGACTGCGATTTTTCTCAGCTTGATGGGTCTTCTTCTCAAGCATGACATAATGCCAAAGGTCTTGGTCATTGCCTCTGTGAGGGGCCAGCACCCAAAAGGAGCTAAGCTGCTTTGCCTCTGTGAGGCCCTATGTGCCACCGGCATGGGTGCCAGTTATGTGACACCAGCATCAGCCAAAAGAGATAGAAACAGCAGTAAGCCGCTGGTGAGGCAGAGAGAGAGGAAGAGACTTGAAAGACTTTATCGCTTGAGGAAATCA
>NC_069004.1:2894804-2898719 GCF_001194135.2 Octopus bimaculoides | reverse complement strand
GAAGAAGCTTTCAGTTTCCATTCACCAAATCCACTCTCAAAACTCAGAGTCAGCTCAGAGCTATAACAGAAGACACTTGGCCAATGTGTCATGCAGTTGGGCTGATTCAACACCACAAGGTTGGGAAGCAAACTTTGTAAACCACGCAGGCATGCTTCATATCATTATCATCATCATCATCGTTTAACGTCCGCTTTCCATGCTAGCATGGGTTGGACGATTTGACTGAGGACTGGTGAAACCGGATGGCAACACCAGGCTCCAATCTGATCTGGCAGAGTTTCTACAGCTGGATGCCCTTCCAAACGCCAACCACTCCGAGAGTGTAGTGGGTGCTTTTATGTCTTTTTACGTGCCACTGGCACAAGTGCCAGGAAGGCGACACTGGTGTAAAATATAAACTAGATCAAGAAATGAAATGATAGTGAGACAGTTGCAGGCCACTGGATTTGAGAGACAAAGGCTTGGACAATGGTTTAGCCACTCTCTCGGTCACCAGAGTAGGTTCCAGTGACAAGCCTTGCAAGATGACAAATACCCTGTTATATACCAGAAAAGAAAGACGAGGTGGTCACATCTGGAGTGTCCTTGGACTAATGGCTTGTTTCAGAAGGGCTGACCTGAGCCAAACGAGAACGATAACAAAGGAGGAATAATAAATGAAACATGCCAAGACAGGAAACATGTCAGCTAAATGTAAACAAAGAGACAGAGATAGACGTGTAATTAAAATCAATTTACTTTTCTGAAATCCAATATAACGATTACCGATGAGGCCCAGCTGTAGTACTATCAAATGGGGGAAATAGAGGACAGCCACAGCCTGGCACAGGCACGGAGACGCACAGACTTATATACACAGATACACACACACACACACACACACACACACACACGGATACACATATGAATACACACAGACAGACACACATACATGTGCACGCACATACACACATAGCCACTGTTTCTCTCTCTCTCTCTCACACACACACAGAGTTACTCACACAGACATAGACAGTGACACACACACATACACCCTTAGCCACTCACACATGCATGCATACACCCACACACACTGACAAAAACATACAGAGTCACACGCACACACAGCTATTTGCATAGATCCACACACAATCACACACACAGCTATTCACAGTCTCACACACAGACACACATGCAGACACACACACACAGAGGCCCATAAGCACAGCTATTCACAGAGCCATACACACACACCCACATACACACAGATATTCAGAGCCACACACGCACAGCTATTCACATAGAGCCACACACACACACACACACACACACAATTTATTCAGCTGGAGAGTCTTTCTAATATCATTGTTATGCAAATGAAGTGTGTACTGAAGCATACAAACTTGTTTAGATTGGACTTAAGTTACTTTCCTCCCACAATACACACGCAACACTGGGAGCTCGAGAGGATCCTGTTGGACAATTAGGTCAACCCTCAAGCCAAGCTGAAGAAAAGACCCTTGCGTGTCTAATTTCCCTGAAGCTATATATTTATTTAGGTGTCTATACAGACCCGTACTCTGCAAAGCGACGAGGAAATCCAGCAACAATAACACCAACACAACTAAACACAGACAGTGTCTGAGAGAAAGGTATCAGAAGAGAGAATGTAATTAGAAAAGTATAACTTACCTGTCAGATGTAGTTTCAGCACCGTAGCAACTTTCACAGCGGTTTGGATCTAACAGAGCTTTTTCAGGGTTCTTTCAGAAAAAAAGAAAAAAGAGACTATTTATTAATTTTTGCTTCTTTGTTTTTGCCTTTTTTTTTTGTTAGTGGTCTTTACCAACCCAGCTGAAACCGCTACTGGCTCTGTAGTACAAATGTCTTGTTTTTGTAAGTTTTGAATTAAAATTTTCCACCAAACCTTAGTCACAATTTATGTTCCTAGCATTAGCTTAATGATAACTAATTTATTTTACTAAATTCTTTGTTATATTTAAAATTAATTGAAAGAAACCCAGAGCATCTCAACAGAATTACGGTAAGGAAACGGTTAAAATATATAATAGAGGAATGATTCTTAACCCTTTTGATACCAACCCTGCTGAAACTGCCTCTGGCTCTGTAGTACAAATGTCTTGTTTTCGTAAGTTCTGAATTAAAATCTTCCACCAAACCTTAGTCACAAATTATGTTTCTAACACTGGCTGAATGAAAGGCACTCGTGCTGATGTCACATAATGGCTCTCATGCCAGTGTCACGTAATGGTACTCGTGCCAGCACCACATGGAAGGCACTTGTGCTGATGCCACATAATGGTACTCATGCCAGTGCCACATAAAAAGCACCCAGTACACTCTGTAAAATTGTTGGGGTTAGGAAGGGAATCGGGTGTAGAAACCATGCCACAACAGACAATTGAAGCCTGGCCAGTTCCTGTCAAACCGTCCAACCCATGCCAGCATGATCATGAAGATGACGATCATCATCATCATCATCATCATCATCATCATCATCAGATACAGAGAAACAAACAGACAGACAGACAGGAAAAATAAAATTTGTCTTACCTCTGTTACGTTGATTTTCTTCCCTCCTATCACTAGAGAGAAAAAAAAAAGGTGAGAAGTTAATCAATGGTCATGTGATCTAAAAAATACAAGACAATGAACAAGTGTCTACGTGGACACTACACATACTAGAAATAGCAACCAAATTTCCCTTAATTTACATGCTACCTTTAAAAAAAACGTATACACTGGATACTGAATCTCCCTGAGAACTACATGAAGGGTGCACATATCTGTGGAGTACTCAGCCACTTACATGTTAATTTCATGAGCAGGCTGTTCTGTTAATCGGATCAACAAGAACACTCATTGTCGTAACCAATGGAGAGCTAGTTCTTTGTTTTTGTTTTTTTTAATAGCTAAATTACCCTCATCATTATTGTTCTGATGTCCATTTGTCCATGCTGGCATGGGTCAGGCAGAATTTGTTGAGGCCCTCAGCCACTTTGCCTCCATGAGGCCCAAAGCTTGAAAGGAACTCAGCCATTCTGCCTCTGTGAGACCCAATGCTCAAAACGAACTCAGCCACTTTGCCTACATGCATTTAAAAACACGTGTGTGTGTGTGTAAATTTATGATAGAAGAGAAAAGTTTCTGCTGCTGTGAAAAGAAGTCAAAATTTCACATGCAATGAAGAAGCTTTTGTGGTTTGTAATAAACAAGAGATGAGCAACAGCTGCAAAAGACAGGCGTCCTACAACAGATGAGTGATAAAAGTGTTGGGACAGAAGTCGACCATTACAATCAAACTGCAATGACAAGTGATTGTAAACTGACTCTTAAAAATCTCACATAACTAAACAAAAAAACACTGAAAGCACTACATGTTGCAGTAATTACATCTTCCTCATTAGAATCATCGTTACAACATCTACAGTGGCATGTAAAAAGCACCTTTCCATCAAGTCAAGTGAAATCGTAGTTGTAGCAGATACTGGTGTCACACAACTGGCACCTGTGCCAGTGGCATGTGAAAGCATCCAGCCGTAGAAACCATGCCAAATCAGACTGGGGTCTGGTGCAGCCCCTCAGCTTACCAGCTCTGGTCAAAGCATCCAACCCCACGCAAGCATGGATAACGGGCATTTAATGACGATGATGAGGATGATGATGACATGATACCATGGTAAAAATATATTGTAAGAACATAAAATATTGAAGCATATGCTGAACAGTATACCTTCATAAAAATATTATATATCGCAGCAGTAATAACACAATATTGAAATATCCCAGCATGCATCACCAGCGTATATAATACCAGAATAAAATATGATACCAAAGTAACGATACTACTACCATAGTACAATACTGATATATGATACCATGCTAATATATATATATATATATATATATATA
>NC_069004.1:2893468-2894167 GCF_001194135.2 Octopus bimaculoides | reverse complement strand
ATATATATATATATATATATATATATATATATATATAATGATTCACAACCAAGGTGCAGAAATGGCATATTCTGAATGAACAAAGTAATGTAATCCAATGGTAGAAAGAATTCTGCAAATTAGGTAGTCCAAAGTCAGTCGGAAGGCCACGGGTCCGTGTGAGCATGTGGTAAATAGTAAAACAAAAAATCGGAGAACAAACACAAGAGAAAAACAACAACACAAGGATGTGGTACAAATTAATTGAAAGAAACACAGAGCATCACAACAGAAATATTAACAAAAGGGTTAAAATATATAATAGAGAAACGATTCTTAACCCTTTCATTACCAAACCGGCTGAAACTGGATCTGGCTCTGTAGTATAAATGTCTTGTTTTCGTAAGTTTTGAATTAAAATATTCCATTAAACCTTAGTCACAATTTATGTTCCTAACACTAGCTTAATGTTAACTAAGTTATTTTACTAAATTCTTTGTTATATTTCAAATTAATTGAAAGAAACAGAGAGCATCTCAACAGAAATATGGTTAACAAAAGGGTTAAAATATATAAAAGAGAAATAATTCTTAAATACATAAAATGGGATGGGTGTAGTTGAAAGGTCCCTGATTAAAGGGTTGCTGGAACAAGGGTTTGTCAAGAAGCAGGAGAAGTGGGGCAGATTCGGTTACCTTGTTTCTCCACATCAGTAGAGAT
>NC_069004.1:2889612-2893228 GCF_001194135.2 Octopus bimaculoides | reverse complement strand
AGTTCTGGATGTACTTCTTTGGTAAGATAATAGTTGAGTTCTGATATAAACAGGACAAACATCAACATGGAGCTGATCAACGTAACTGCAACGACAAACACACAAAAACAAAAATTTCTTTAAAAAAAAAACAGAAAATTGTGTAAAAACAATAATAATAAAATGTAACGAGCACTCAGAGAGTGTAAACCTCGGCCAAGGCAACACCAACGTCCTCTCAATGAGAGACTATTTGAAATAAACTTGACTGCTCTCACAAACGAGAATACTAAAAATGAACCCGACCACTGTGAAAAGTTTCAGTAAAAAAACAGGGAAAATAGTCCAGAATCTTTGTCCAGTACCGGATTGATCCCAAAATTTAATCAGTTTGTGCCAGTCGTGAGGTTAACTTTCTAGGTGCAATCCGATGGTCATTCATGACAAAAGGGGGTCTTTACCCCATTTACCAGCAATATTAAGGAAGACAAACAAAAGGGAGAAGAGGAAACTAGGACTAGGGACCCCAGGTATTAGTAGCTAAATCAGGTCAATTATGGGGACAAAAGCACAAGGTCTGAAATTTGGGGTGGGGGAGGGAAGTAATCGATTACATCGACCTCCCCACCACCACCACCACTACGAGTGTTTCACTGGTACTTAATTTATCGACCCCAAAAGGATGAAAGGCAAAGTCAACCTCAGTGGAATTTGAACTCAGAACGTAGCGACAGGTAAAATACCGCTAAGCATTTCGTCCAGTGTGCTAGCGATTCTGCCAGCTTTCTAAGGAAATTTGATGATAAAAGTTAATAAATATATACTGTAAGTGTGTTGTCAGTGTGTGATGATTATGGTCCAAGCAGTTTGCGATGTCAGTTTTCAGTGGTTGTAATGTGATGGTTGTAGTGGCGTTGTGGTGGTGGTGGTGGTGGTGATGGTTGTGATTGTGGTAGTGGTGGCGTTGTGATGGAGGTTGTTGTAGTTGTGGTGGTGGTGGCATTGTTGTGGTTGTGTTGGTGGTAGTAGTGGCATTGTTGCAATGGTGGTTGTGGTAGTGGTGGCATTGTTGTTGTGGTGGTGGTGGTTGCAGAGCAATTCTGTTACACACTTTCCCTAATCCTGTCCCATTCCCTTCACCACAAATGTGCCTGGGTCACTTATGCCTAATTAAATCTGTTGTACATGGCAGGAAATTAAGTATGGAACAATCCCGACCCCCACCTCACACACACACACACACACTGCACCATAAGCATCCCCTGTGCACAAGTGTACACAGTGATATTTAGACGAACAGACAGAGACACTTGTTTAGAGCTAAGAAAACAATGTAACAACATGTGTAAATTCTGTGATGACAGCTGAGTGGAGAGTAAGGGGGAAAAAGAGGAGTGGGGAGGAAGGATTGGTTAAAGTAAATAGTGGAGATGTAGGGAGTAGGGGAGAGGAGAGTGTAATTAACAGCGTGGATGAGTGAGAGGGAGAGAAAGGGATGTGAGAGAGAGGGAGAGAGGAAGAAAAATATATTGGGGAGAAAGGGAGAGAGAGACAAGCACAGAGAGAAATCAAGTGGGAGGGAAGAGAGAGAGACAGACAGAGACAGGCAGGCAGGAGAGATAAACAGAGACTGGGAGAGACACAGACAGGCAGAGAAGAAAAGTGAGAGAGAGAAAGAGAGAAAGATAGACAGAGAGACAAAGACAGACAGACAGACACAGGGAAAAAGAGACCAAGGAAGAGAAAAAGAAAGGAGAGAGAGAAAACAGTGACAGACAAAGCGAAAGAAGGAGAGAGAGAGAGAGAGACAAAGACTGACAACAATAACAAGTCCCTTAACCCCTTAGGGTGTCGTTGGGGCACTGCAGCCATGCAGCGTGTCCTGGGCGAGAAAGCTTGGCAGGGCCCATCCCTCTCCAGGCTAAACTCATTTTTGCCAGCTGAGTGGACTGGGGCAATGTGAAATGAAGTGTCTTGCTCAAGAACACAACAGCTCACCCGGTTCAGGGATTGAAACCACAACCTTAACGATCGCGAGTCCAACACCCTAACCACTAAGCCACGCACCTCCACAAAGACAGAAAGAGACAAAGGCAATCATAGACAGTGAGAGATCGAGACACAGACAGAGAGGAGAGGAGGAGGGACACACAGACAGAGAGGAGAGGAGGAGGGACACACAGACAGACAATATGAATTCAAAGAAACAAGGTTTGTGTGGTGCAAGAAATCTCCCAACAATTGAAGACACACCGAAGTAGGCACAGGTGTGGTTGTGTGGTAAGAAGTTTGCTTCCCAACTACATGGTTTGAGGTTCAGTCCCAAGTGTTCACCGCTGCCGGGGCATGCACTGAGCACCATCGACTGAGAGCTCTTAGAACGGCGAAGAACAGATTGGAGCAGGTAGAAAACCAAAATACAACACCTGGAGAGTAGCTTCAGTATACTAAGAACCGGAAAAACTCGTGTTATTTGTTGTAAGGCCTCTGAGTGTGTGTGTGGGGGGGGAGAGGTGCATTAAACTGTTTTGACAAGAATGTTTCTGAGAATGTATTTTCTGTACTAACAGGTTCTGCCTTGTTTGGAGTTGTCAGAGGACAAGCTATTGCAGCTGCCAGTTAAAACAACAATACACACACGCATGTGTGCATTGCACACATGCACGCACACGAATGTGTGCATTATACACACACGCACATGCGCGCATTGTACACACATGCACACACACGCACGCATTGTACACATGAATGCACACACACACAGAAGTCAACTTCAGCTGTTTCTTTTAAGAAAAAAAACTTGAAAACTGAAAATAAATATAAATAGTGAGGCCAATTCATTTGACTAAAATTTCTTCAAGGTAATAATGCCCCAGCATGGTCACAGCCTGAAACAGATAAAAGAAAAAAAAATAATAAAAGTGTCAATCTGAACGGAGATTAAACTGAAATACAATACAGGTCATCGTGGACTTCCGGCCACAATTGGTTCCGACTGACTGGTCATAAGTTGATTTGGTTGTAAGTCGGCCCATTGGCCTACATAGCTTTGTTTTATATTTTTACATTCTTAAGGTACATTCTCAGGTAAAATTCACACACAGCATTCTATAATTATACTATTATACTGGTGTTAGTAAAATATTTTGGAGTCTAAAGCAGTCATAAACAAATACGAGGTTGCCTCGATGTCTCCACGAGAGGATAGTCATCCAAAATAGTGGCGATCGATAACCAAACCTAAGGGAAGCGTTTATTAGCTGATATCATGGATCTTGTTCAAAACGGGGGCACCAGTTTTCATTTATGTTTTATGTAGTGTTTTTGGTACCGAAAGACTTTCAAACTTCGTATACTTATCTATTTTGTGTTATAGAACAGAAAAAAATTTTTGTATTCGGATTTATTTCATGTAAAAAATTGTCTTATTTCGATAATTTCAACCAATCACTGACAAGTATTCAGCTGTTTACACTTACTCCTTTGGCAGTTTAAGCGGTGTAAAGCGTATTTAATCTCCATTACTTCTGACATTTTGCAGAGGCAACACACGTGTGTTCGTTTTCCCTAACCGACTTGCTCCTTCCCTCAAAAACCATGCCTTGTGCCTCTAATAGAAAGGTTTATTAGCTACTGC
>NC_069004.1:2885936-2888308 GCF_001194135.2 Octopus bimaculoides | reverse complement strand
TTAACAATAGATGTTAGCGTGTTTACGCTTCTGTAACTTAGCGGTTCGACAAAAGACAGCAATAGAATAAGTACCAAGGTCGGTGTGTTCGACTAAACGCTGCAAAGCGATACCTTGTGTGTGTGTGTGTGTGTGTGTAATCAAGCAGTTCTCGCTATCGTGAGATATTGAGTTCGATCTAGGCACGGTCCAAGGAATTTTTCGAAAGGAGGGCACAAGGTCAGAAGGGAATACAATTCCAGGAGAAAAGGGCGTTATAACATTATTTAGAAAGGCGCACTTCTTTTCTTGAGGAGGGGCACGTACCCCTCAGATCCCCCTGCCTCCGGCCCAAATTGGGTCCACCACTGCGATCACCCAGTCTGGCGTCTCGAGGAAGCATTGCAGGAATCAGGGCCCTATTTATTGACAGCACTCCGCGGCAAAATAGATCATAACTGGGCCCCTAGATCCACAAAGCTCTTGGAGAAATCAATGAACTGGACGCTATAGGATCTATTCGTTGACAGCAAGCCATACATAGATCATGTGGACCCCTAGATTCGTGAGGCCTCCGAGCAAATTAATTCCCCGCACCGGCCCTATATTTACTGAGAGCAAGCCACTAAATCTACAGATCAGAATTGGGTCCCTAAACAAGTCAATGTACTATGCCGGCCCTTTAGTATTCTTACGATATTTACTCATTGACAGCAAACCACGGCATGCATAGATCATAAGTGAACCCCTAGACCTGTGAGGACCCGGAACAAATCACTCTACTGCCACCCCATAGACTATTTATTCACTGACAGCATACATAGATGATAATTGCGCCCCTTGATCCATGAAGGTCTTGGACAAATTCATGCGTTAGGCCCCCAATAATATTTATTCATTAACAAGTCACAGTATAACTAGAACGGAAATGGGCCCCGAGATCCGTGAGGCTCCTAGGCAACTGTGCGTACGCCCCCCCCCCTAGTGTGCACAAGCCTTAAGACAGCATTGGAGTATGCATTGGAGTTGATTGGGTACGTATGTGTCCGAAATTTCGATCAATTAAACACATACACTTCTGTTCTTATGATCGGAAAACTTGGATAATATGTCAAAACCAATTGAGATCCATCGACTTATTTGTTTGTTCGTTCGTTTTTTTTTTTAATTCTATTTTATTTTATTTAATGATTATCTAATCTAGTCATTAAATCCATAACAACAGTTTACAGACGTTTACAGACGAGCGGATATCTCTATAGCATCAGAATCAGGACATCACCACGAAGATCAATGCACAGTTAACCTTTAATCCATCATATCCCTTGTGCACCCTCCCCCCTCACACACACTGACTCCTGATCCTGTTTTTGCTCTTTTTTTTTACTCTAGAATTCGTAGAAAAGTTTTACTGTGTCTGTGTGCATGCAAACACATTACGCATACAGGGATTCCATCAATTACCTTTACAATTTGAAAACGATTCAGAAAAGAATGAAAAACAAGGAAGACTCCACAGAGTTCATTGGGAAACATAGGGACACAAACAATGCTTTTTCCCGTCGGACACGACGCATGTGTGTTCAGCTTTTCCCAAATGACTTGCACAAATAATTTGTTTATAGTGACCGAATGTATCTGCTGTGCATTAGCTCACTCGCTCCATCAAATCGATGTTGCCTGATCAGGTGCACAGTGTACCACGTATCAAGTGTCAATGTGATAGCAGAGCAGTGTGAGATGAAGTGTTTTGCTCAAGAACACAACGCACCACCCGGTCTAGGAACTGAAACCACGATCTCGCAACCGTGAGTGTAACACCCTAACCATTTGGTCATGCAACCAATAGCAAATCTTAATGCTCTTAGTGTGAATGTTGAAGGGTGACAGCAGTTGAGGGCGAAATCGATCGGTTTGAAAAGAAGTGATCCAGCGCAACCCCTTACCCATTTCGTCTGCTGGGTCCGCTAGAAATATACAATTGACCCGCATGACTGACCCCTCTGGCGGGGATTACTTTATTTCCTTCATTCACGAACAAGGGACGCAAGATATAAATTTTAACCTGAGAGAGAGAGAGAAAAACGCAATTAAGGGCATCAAAATGTCCCGACAGGTAGACCATACAAAGGCGGACAAGAGAAACAACAATTAGAAGGACAGGTGAAAAATGACGGGTCATTCTTGGCTTTCTTTCATCAGTCAAGTACCAGAAGTCACGACCATATATATATATATTATATATATTGGAGCCTGGTGTTGCCATCCGGTTTCACCAGTCCTCAGTCAAATCGTCCAACCCATGCTAGCATGGAAAGCGGACGTTAAACGATGATGATGATGATGATATATTATATATATATATATTATATATATATATTATATATATATAT
>NC_069004.1:2875284-2881801 GCF_001194135.2 Octopus bimaculoides | reverse complement strand
TGTTTAAGTTCGGTGATATATATATATATATATATATATATATATATTATTTAAAACAGACGGCCGGAAGTCTTTCCCAGTCTGATTCGGTTTCATGCTACTTCAAGTTTCAAAAGCCCCCTAACCTGTTTTAAATGATATAACTCCTAAATGTATTGTGTGGCCTTTTATTTCGTTTGTCCACTCCTCTGTGTATGTGTGTGTGTATATTATAGTGGGGTAGGCCGGTTTGTGGCGTTGCCCTGGGTTTCTCGCTCATAAAGGGTTTAGCCTTACGGCATACCTTCAGAGCTCAAACAATCATGCCAGCAGTGTTTGGGGTCTGAAGACACGCCGTAATTCTAAACCCCTTATGAGCGAGAAACCCAGGGTAACCCCAAAAACCGGCCTACCCCATTATAATCTTAACTGTTCTACATCTTAAAGTGTGCCTTACCTCCGGATTTATGTATTTCTACAAACGATATACACACATAAAACAAACACAAAAGACACTTTGAAATGAAGATTTAAAAACTTTCAAAGCGACATTCTTTAGTCTTCTCTCTCGAGTTCTTGACATTAAACATTTAAGCTCTGATTACTTCCGAATGACTAAATAGGGCTTTTTTCATACAGAAATTAGCCATGTTTTCAATTAAAAAGTATGCCTTCTCTCTGTATGTATGTATTAAGTGGAATATAACACACTTGGAGCACATCTCCAGTCGGTATTTTATTTGCATGTATTGTTAACACTAGCAAACTCAAAATAAAGCAGTCTATTTTGTATGTATGTATATTAATGACTGTTAATCACGAACCATAGTGTCATTAATTTCTTAAGTATAATAAAGTTAACAGAAGTGTAAACTTATGGTAATATACAGAAAGAAAAAAATGAATTTTCATAGGTAATTTAACAATTTAATGGCTTAGAACCGCACATACATATATACATATCAACCAGCATCCTGAACTTTTGCAATCACAATAAAAGTATAGATTCTACCGAAGTCTGTAGAGTCCTAATTTCGTGTGTGTATACATATATATATATATATATATTCATTTACATACATATCAGTCACGTTGTATTGCAATACCTGGTCAGCGTGTCGTAAAAGCGGCACAGGACACATATACACCCAGCCCACATCTGATTTAAGTTGATAAAAAACATGTGTCGTTATACACACACACATATATATATATACATTCATAGATACATATACATTCATAGATACACACACACTTATAGCATATTTTGCTTTTAACTAAAATTGCCAGGAAGAGGAAGTTATAGATTGTAACGAAGATTTAAAGAGAGAGAAGGGGGGAAAAAATAATAATTTCTACCGTAATTTAAACTGTTTGGAAAAGTATATTGATATTTTACTGACGATTGAAATTAACAGTGGGGGGGGGGGAACAGAAAATATAAATATATAAGAATATAAAGTGATCCTTACCAATTGCTCCACCAAAAGTCTTCACTCGGAAATCTTCCAAGGTTTTCGGATAGGCGTCAAATTGCCGTAACCGAGTGATAATATTAGAGGGTTCCATGGAATTGGTTATAATGACAGATAAATATATAATAGATTGTGTGTAGACAGGAGATATGGGGGGGGGGCGAGAAGAGGGAGTGTTTCTAGTGTTTAATTATTAAAAATAATAACAGATGTTCAATTAAATACATAAGGCTTCGTTATACGTAACATAGTTATAACGTATGTAGTAGGTTTATATATATACATCATAGGTACTTCCTATCTGTTCCTCGTATACACAAACATACGTTGACAGTGAGTGTCCGTTTTTTTTTTTTCTTTTTGTTTTTTGTTTGCTTGTTTTTTACTTCGTCGCCGGGGGTGGATTCGTAAAAAGAACTACAAAAAAAAGAAAAAAGCTACTAATAATACAACTCAGTCGGATACAACCGGCTTAGAAAGAAGGAGAAAAGCCCATAAAAATCGCAGCAGGACAGGTTAGGGCAGTAATGAGAATGATTGAGAGAAAATTATAGAACGAAGCGGTGTGGCAGGAAAAAATGTTTCCTCTTTATAAAACACTAATGAGGAGACAAGTCAAGGAATGACTTCAATTCTGACCGAATTACTTGTCATAAGCTGGAACACTGCTTTAGGGGGCGATTGTAGTTGACTTCTCACTCACCACCACCACCTCAAAATTACTGGATCTGTGCCAGAATCAGAAAGAATAATCCAAAGACTGTACGGATGGTGGATTAGTGCCATCGTAAGCCATGAGTTGTTGCATACCGACTCACGGGTCTTGGATCCTATTCTGATCTACGTATGTTGTAGCTTGCTGTCAATGAGTAAATACGATGCTACTCTAGCGTGTGGTTTCCGACGGAATCCCTGCTCCACACTATGAAAATGACCTGATCTGGGTTAGGGTTAAGTGATTAGGCTTGCAGTTAGACCGTACGCTTGAATTCTGACTGGTTTCTTTATCATAACTAAAAAGCTGTAATAAACGTGCAGCCAGTACCGTCTTAAAGGCATGGGCATATTGTGCAGTTGCCGGGGGAAGGGGGTCTTACAGGTTTAGGGTCCCAAATTCTAGTTTATGTATGCTGTGGCGACACAATTCTAGAATATCAGACGGGCCCCCAAGGAATTTAATTTTTGTCCTTTACTCCTTTGGGTTTCGTTTAAGAATCACTATTGGCATCTAAAATTGGTGAATGGTTACGTTTTTAAGAAAGCTTTATAGTTATCTCCTATTATAATTCTGTTCACAGATTGGAGAATGCTTTTGACGTTTCGAGCCTACACTCTTCGACGGAAAGGCATGAGAGGAAAAAATGGAAAGAGAAGGAAAAAACGGAGAGGGGTATATATATATATATATATACACACACACACACACACACACATACATACATACATACATATAAATATACATATTTGTATGTATGTATGTATGTATTAATCGAAGTGTATAGTATTATGTATCAATTACGACCGATCTTACCCATCTCTAGGGGTTCAACGGAGTACTGGGTAACAGTCCGATTATGTAACCCTGCGCTCCTCAGAGGTAGCCATTATGTGCAGGTCTTGGAGATAAACCAAGAATTCTTCTTTTATTCCCTTTGTGGGGGGCTTTTGTTTTGTTTGTATGGTTTTAATATGAAAATATACATAGTATGATAACTTGCCTTTGTGTGTTAGGGGAGATAACTTTCATCAGTCTTAAAATTTGGTTAAAAACGCTTTTTTCTTTTTTAATTCACTACTCGAATGGTGAAAAGGTATTCTTGTTACTATAATCCAGCCTTATCATCATTAATATCGACTTTGCCTTTCCTCCTTCCGGGGTCGATTAAATAAGCACCAGCGAAGCACTGGGGTCGCTAAAATTGACTAGTCCCCGCTCCCCAAATTTCAGACCCCTTGTGCATATAGCAGGAAGGATTATTATTATTGTTGTTGTTGTTGTTGTTGTTGTTGTTGTTGTTATTATTATTATTATTATTATTTGGTTTTGTTGGAACTCCTGGTGTCTTAAAAGCGTAGCGGGTTTACTACCTGCAGCCTACGGTACCATGCTATCCGTTCTTTTCAACTATCCAATACTTTCCTGATTATTCTGGCCATGCCAAGGAAGCCAACCCTTTGTAACAGTTCTACTGGGCACTCTATTCCGATTTCCTTTATATTCCTCTTGATGCCTTCTGATACTCTCCTCAAGGACCCAACAATAATTGGCACTATCTTCACCTTCTTCATTTTCCATAGTCAGGCTATTTCGTACATAAGAGGGTTGTACCTATCTATCTTTTCGCCTTCCTTCTTGACTATTCGTGGGTCAAAGGAGCATGCAACATCAACTATATAACATATGTGGTGCAACTTGTCCACCACCACTAGGTCCGGTCTGTTATGCTCAAGCACCTGATCCGTTTGGATTGGGAAATCCCAGAGGATTTTGCTAGTCTCCGACTCCGCCACTCTCAGCGGTTTGTGCTCATACCACGTCTTGCCTCTCTCTAGCCCCCACTTTTCGAACGGGCGTTCATTCGTTGTCTCGTAAAAGGAGAAAATAATATAGCTGTTTGCTCCAGTGATAGGACTGCGGCAATGTTAGGGCAACCCCTTGGAGAGCTTGGTCGAACAAATCGGCCTCAGTACTTATTTCTAAGTCTGGGACTTATTCTATAGGGCTTTTTTTTTGCCGAGCCGCTAAGTTACAAAGACATAAACAAACCAGCACCGGAGTCAAGCAATGAGGTGGAGGACACACACACACTCTCAGACAGACAGGCAGATAGATAGATAGATAGACAGATAGATAGATAGATAGATAGATAGATAGATAGATAGATAGATAGATAGATAGATAGATAGATAGATAGATAGACGACCGGTTCCCACACAGTTTCCACCAACCAAATCCACTTATAAGGCATTGGTCAGCCCTGGGCTATAACTGAGGACACAATCTCCTCGTTTAGTTGTGACAAATCCCTTATCTGAGATGCGTCCAGCAGCGATGCTCCATACTTATTCCAACAGCAACCTGGAGAAATCCGCGTCGAGCCAAGATTTCGTTGCTTGCTAAGTGACGAAGTATTGGTTGCCAATTCGATAGATTTCTTTTTGTATCTCGAGTGATGGGAAGCATCTGGCGATGATTTGTGTTCCTGAAAACAACCATCTGCAGGAATGAGCCCCGCGAGGTAAAACGGGTTCTTTCAACGTATCTTCCTTGCCATTCTTTGTGACAACGGATCTACGAAGCATTTGCATGAGTGGTAGAACTATATTTCTCAATAAGTGAAATACAATTAATTGTTTCTTATATAAAATAACAACGTAATCAAGACTTCGAATGGCGTTTCTGAGAGCGGATATGACCCAACCAGCTCAATAAGGGGGTTAACTCGTGGCCACTTAAAGTAATTCTAAAGCAACAACAGTGAGAGAGAAATAAATATAGGAAGCTTCTACGTGGTCGCTCAACTCGTTAGAAATAGCAGCTAAATATTTCTCGAATCATGGCTTACCGTCTTTAAAAAAATAGATATTGTACAATGTAGTTCTACACACAAATAACGACCAAATCTTCAAAATTTCCCTCTATAAACTTAAATAAAGGTAAACGTTGGTGGGGAGGGGACTAGTCGAATACATCAACCGGATCTTTTTTAAAAGCATTTTGCCGAGCGTGCTAACAATTCTGCTAGGTAACCACCTTAATGAAAGCAAATAAAAATGCTAATTATGTACATTTGTAGCCCTTGAATAGAATGTGCCAGATTCGTGGTATACATGTAGCTTTTGCATGGGCAAAACATTTTATTGCTTGAAAGCTTTCATAACATACGTGTAAGCCGTTTTTTAAGGTCATGCATTAATTTGTAAATATGCATACGCTTTGGTGGTTTTGAATAGATATACATGATCAGCATTTGCAAAATCCGGCGCAACATTTATTGCAGAAAATAGCATAATGCAGAATAGCGATTGAATCATTGACTATGACATACAGGTGTTGTACATGTAGGTGGCAGTGTGGTATAGGTGAAAGTGTCGTACAGGTGCAGGCATGACTATGTGGTAAAAAGTTTGCTTTCCAACCTCATGGTTCAGGATTCAGTCCAACTGCGTGACACCTTCGGCAAGTGTCTTCCACTATATTCTCGGGCTGACCACTGCTTGACAACTGGTGCTGGTGTGTTTACGTCCCTATGACACAGCAGTTTGGTAGAAGAAACCAAAAGAGAAGTACCAGGTGCCAAAGACAAAATTGTTAATGACATTCTTATGCATGCTGGGCAAAATGCTTAGTGGAACTGCATCTGTCTCCACATTCTGAATCCCTAAGATCTGAGCTTTGTCAGGTTTCCATGGTGTCTTAGTGACTGAAGTTATAAGGCCTCTGTCCCCTGAACAGGCCACTAGTGCAGCATAGGGTTAACTTCCTAGTTATTACTGGAACTAGTGGCACATTGCTGTACTCAAGAAGACCCTCCCAACACAACAACAGTGATATCCTAAAACCAAAGTGCCACCTATAAAGCACTGGTGCTGGTGCCATGTAAAAAGCACAGGTACCACGTAAATGCACTGGTGCTATGTAGAAACACTAGCGCCACATAAAGAGCACTGGTGCTGGTGTCACGTAAATGCACTGGTGCCACGTAAATGCACTGGTGCCATGGAAAGCGCACTGGTGCTACTTTAACATAGAAACACTGGTGCCACATGAAAAGCATCGGTGTGGGTGCCACATAAAAAGCACTGGTGTGGGTACCACATGAAAAGCACTGGTGATAGTGCCACATAAAAAGCTCTGGTGTGGGTGCCACATAAAAAGCATTGGTGGGAAGCATGATCCTTACCACGTGCAAAACGATTTTGATGAATGAATGTCTTATCAAAATTAGGGTAATGAGGAGTTAACGGTAAAGAAAAAGAAAAAAAAAGGGAGAGGTCCACGACGAAATAAGTTTAGGAATCGCCGTGGTCGAGTTTTGAACTTCGTTTAGATTGGTTTATAA
>NC_069004.1:2872662-2873787 GCF_001194135.2 Octopus bimaculoides | reverse complement strand
AAGACCGCCTTTGGCAGTAATTACATCTTGAATTCTACGAGGTATGGACTTGTACAAAGTTTGAATTGTTTCCAAAGGAATTGTTGTCCATTCTTCAGCTAAAACAGTCTCCAGTTCTTGTTGTGATGGTGGTGGAGGATATCGACTCCTTACTTGTTTTTCTAAAATGCACCATAAATGTTCAATAATATTGAGATCTGGGGACTGTGGTGGCCAGATAAGATGTTCAACTTCACTAGAATGTTCCTCGTGCCATTCAGTAACAACTGTATCTGTGCCAGTGCCAACTAGTTCCATGTAAGGAGCACTCGTTCCACGAAAAATGCACCCGCGCCAGCGCCACGTAGTACGTACCTGTGCCAGCGTCACGTAGTATCTACCTGTACCAGTGTCACGTAGTACGTACCTGTGCCATGCCTCCATGTAGGATGCATGCATACCAGCCCCACGTAAGTGTCACATAAGATGTACTCATGCCAGCGTTACATAAGAGGCACTCGTGCCAGCGTTACATAAGAGGCACTCGTGCCAGCATCACATACGATGCACTCGTACCAGCGGCACATGAGACGCACACGTGCCAGTGTCACATGAGAGACACTTGTGCTGGCACCACATAGGAAGTACCTGTTCCAGTACCCCATAAGAAACAACCATACAAGTGGCACATAGAGGCACTCAATACACTCTGTAAAGTGGTTGGCATCAAGAAGGACATCCAACCATAGAAACCATGCCAAGACAGACAATTCAAGCCTGGTGTGGCTCTCTGGCCCCCTTCAAACTGTCCAACCCATGCCAGCATGGAAGACAGACATTAAATGGTGATGGTGATTATTTGAAATAATGATGTGAAATATTGATGAATTTGGAAAAAGAAAAATCTTCTCACGGTGCATTTTTGTACATCACAAGGCAAAGTACAGGCTGTCCACAAAAGTCTGGGTACACGGCGTAAATAAATATCTCCTTATATTTATTTACTCCATGTACCCAAACTTTGTGGACATCCTGTAGAGCAGAGGGTGAAGTAGAACTTTTCTGGTTTAAAGCAGAAAATTATTGAGAGAAAGAGAAAGAAACATTAAATTACTCCTATTGCTACAAACAACCTTCTCTATCTCC
>NC_069004.1:2870222-2872522 GCF_001194135.2 Octopus bimaculoides | reverse complement strand
GAATCAAATCGACCCCAGGACTTATTCTTTGTAAGCCTAGTACTTATTCTATCGGTCTCTTTTGCCGAACCGCTAAGTTACAGGGACCTAAACACACCGGCATCGGTTGTCAAGCGATGTTGGGGGGACAAACACAGACACACAAACATATACACACACATACATACATACATATATATATATATATATATATATACACACACACACACACATATATACGGTGGGCTTCTTTCAGTTTCCATCTACCAAATCCACTCACAAGGCTTTGGTCGGCCCGAGGCTATAGTAGAAGACACTTGCCCAAGGTGCCACACAGTGGGACTGAACCCTGAACCAAAACCATTTGACTGCAAAGAAACCTTCTTAACCACACAGCCATGTCTTCCCTTAAATGTGTTCATTTTTTTTGTTGAAATTTTCTGAGTTTTGATTAATTTTGTGCATAGATTTTATTGTTTTATGTTTTGTATTTTTTAAATTTTTATCATTTTCATTTATTTTGTTTGTTTGTTTTTAACGAAATAGAATAATTTGGGGTTTTTTTGCAGGCTTGGCAGTCGTTTGGTTTGCCCATGTCAACAGCGTCTGATGAGGCCTGCAAAATGTTTGATGCGACTTTATGCCAGGTAAAATAATCTTCAAGAAACAGAATATAACACGGGAAATATTTGGTTTCCACGGTTACTAGTGCCTTAGGATGTGTGCTTGTTTGAGTGTGTAGGAGGGAAGAGAGAGAGAGAGAGAGAGTGTGTGTGTGTGTGTGTGTATATATGTGTGTGTGTGCATATATGCGTGTCTGTGTCTTTGTGCATCAGTGTCTGTAAAAATGTGTGTGTGTATGTTGCATGTGTGTTTGGTTTATGTTTGTATGGTGTGTGTTTGTGTATCAATGCCTGTATGAATGTGCATGTGTGTTTGGTGTGTATTTCTATGTGTGTGTCTGTGTGTCTGCATTTGTGTATCAGTGTCTGTAAGAAGTGTGTGTGTGTGTATTCGTGTGTGTCTAGTTCCAGTCCCCGGTGGGAGCAATCACCTACAATGTTCTCCCACTTTGAAAAATTCATGGAGAGAGGCTTTATGTCTCTCGTACAGACATTTTTTAAAACGAAGATGGTGGGAATGGGTGGGGGTATCCTTAAAACCGAGAACTTCTTAGTAACCCCTCGTTATATTGAGGGAGTTGTCTTTGGGGCAGGTGTTAAGAGGCTAAAGTATGATTGAGAGACAGGAACAAGTGTCATTAAATTGTAGATGAAATACATTTTTAATTGTTAATTATAAAAGCAACCCTTTAACGATTTCACTAATTATCTCTGCCAGTATGTAGGATGGTGTGAAGATGATTCTGTTGGTGGTTTTGAAGGATCCCTTGAGAAAATGATTGCTGCCGATGAAAATTTTGGTAAGTTCTTTGTCTTTTAGACATATTAAGCTCATGAAATAATGTCTTTTTTTATGTATATTTTCTTGTATTTTTTATTGTTTTTACAAAGCCTTGTGAGTGGATTTGGTAGATAGAAACTGAAAGAAGCCCATCACATGTGTGTCCCTGTTTATTCCCGCACCACCACCACCACCATTGCTTGACAACTGATGTTGGTGCGTTTACATCCCCGTAACTTGGACGGTTTGGCAAAAGACACCGATAGAATAAGTACTAAGCTTAGAAAGAATAAGTCCTGGAGTCAATTTGCTCTACTAAAAGCAGTGCTCCAGCATGACCACAGTCAAATGACTGAAATAAGTAGAAGAGTACCTTTACTAACGAACACAATATATATTCTCATACTGAAATACGTAATAGCGTTTAATTCATTTTTCTGCCAATGTGAAAAGATCGTAATATCAAGGTATGTACTAATGGACTCACATTAATATCTGAATAACCTGTCTGATGTAAATATACCGACATTTCAAAGTATGCAATTTGATACAAAAGATCCTGTCTCAAAATATGTTTTCTTGTGTGTCAGCAATGAGATAACAAAAAGTCGTCATGGTTGAGTTGCCAGGCTGTGAGGGCATTCACAACCCATTAGGTGATCAAAGTAGTTACTGTTGGCACTCCGTCGCTTACGACGTCGAGGGTTCCAGTTGATCCGATCAACTGAACAGCCTGCTCGTGAAATTAACGTGCAAGTGGCTGAGCACTCCACAGACACGTGTACCCTTAACGTAGTTCTCGGGGATATTCAGCGTGACACAGTGTGACAAGGCTGACCCTTTGAATTACAGGCACAACAGAAACAGGAAGAAAGAGTGAGAGAAAGTTGTGGTGGAAGAGTACAGCAGGGTTCGCC
>NC_069004.1:2866914-2870104 GCF_001194135.2 Octopus bimaculoides | reverse complement strand
CCTCGTGGAGCTTTTTTAGGTGTTTCCGCTCAATAAACACTCACAACGCCCGGTCTGGGAATCGAAACCGCGATCCTATGACCGCGAGTCCGCTGCCCTAACCACTGGGCCATTGCGCCTCCACTGCCCTTGATATCTACCCTGCTCTATGACCCTGTGCTCAATAAGTACCCGACGTCGTTCGTTACCTGTCCCCTCCCCACCCCAAAAAATGTGATTATACTTATTGCTGTTTGTTTGTTGTTTTTTTTTTTTTTCTTTTAAAGTGATGGGTCATGTGATCAAGAATGGTCTCGACGTTTTGGGAACTGGCACCAGCAGCAGATTTGACAAAGGATTATTCGACAGAATGGAACACTTGAAGAATATGGCCAACAAACCGACCGTCACGCCTTGGGAGAAGCAACACATTAATGCCATTTACCTCTGGTCCAAAGGGTTGGTAATTCTTTGATGATGATGATGATGATGAGACTTATGATGGTGAAGGTGGTGGTGGTGGTGGTGGTGGTGGAGGTGGTAGGGATGGTGATGATGATGATGATGACTCTGGTCTTAAAATTAGTAATGCTGTTGATTGGAATGATAATGTCTGTCTGTCTCTCTCTCTACTTTTGGTCTCAAGAATTGTCGGATTCTATAATAATTACTTGCTATCTTTCTTTCTTTCTTTCTTTCTTTCTTTCTTGGTCTGTGTGTGTGTAATCTCATTTCAGACAGGTTTTTACTCAAAGTATAGTGTCAGGAATGACAAAGGTGTTTTGCTTGATATTCGTCTCTCAGCTTTCTCTTTGTTTCTCTCTCTCTCTCACCTCTCTCTCCCTCCTCACCTCTCTCATCACCCCGGTCTCCCCCAACCATGTCTTTTATCTATGTCACCCAGCAGAGAGAAGTGACTTCTCTCCCTCACACATACCTCTATCTGTCTCTGTTCCTCTCTCTCGCTCTCTTTGTCTCGCCCCCCCCCACCAGGCTTTCACACTCCACCCTGTGTCACTTTCATGTCTTTTTTTCTCTCTCCCCTTCTCCATGGTGTTTTTATGGAGTATTTCTAAACAAGACACTTCAACCAGGCGTTGTCTTTCTCCGTCTTGGCTTTCAGAAAATCAGTAGCTGACCTTGTTAGCTGCCATAGCCAACGTCGTTTTCCTTTTCTTTTTTTATTGACCCCGCCCCCAGTACACACTCACACGCACACACACACACATACACACACACACACATGCACACAAACACAAACCTTTTAACATTCAGATTGTTTTATCAAACGTAATGCTAATTTATTCACATTGTTTTAAATCAATCATACATTATTTGGTAGCTTTGAGATTTCAATGATGGGCTTGTTTAGTTTTTGAATGACATTGTAGGGTAGGTGTAAGAGGTAGGATCTAGCCAGGTCGCCATAAAACAAGTAGAATATTTGGGCCTCATATGGCTGGTTTGAATGTTGAGGGGGTTAATCATTAGGCCCTGCTGCATCTAGTACTTCTAATCAGATGCGAACCACTGATCTATAGGTCCCTAGTAAGAGAGAGAGAGACTTCCAATTGACTCGAACCGGTTTCAACCATTTAACATTTTCTAATAAATTCTGCCTTTTCCTCCATTATCCAGGAATATAGCTGAAGCTTGTTCTGTTTGGGAGTCAATTCTGGGAGAGAAACCCAAAGACATCTTAGCTCTGAAATTCGCCCATGACTCTTACTTCTTTTTGGGCCTCCGACCCCAAATGCGGGACTCTGTAGCACGAGTTTTGCCATATTGGGATTCCAGTATTCCATTGTATGGGTAAGGTTTCTGTTATTATTACTATCATTATTATATCTTCCTGTATGATCCTCACTCTTGTCATAAACCATTACTGGTTAATAAAGAAATCTTCATTATCACCACCATTATTATTATCATTATTATTATTACAATTTTAAAAAGATTGACGTAACTCTTCACAAAGGTAAACAGTCAAGACTAAGAGCGCGATTCGATTGGAAGATATTTTATTAGTTGAACGATATTTCAACAGTGACAAAGACAGATGTAAAACACTGGATGATAATAATGGTGAGGATAGTAATTTTAAAAGAATTATTATTGAAATTATTTTTGGTGAACAGATATCTCCATGGTATGCTTGCATTTGGCCAGGAAGAGACCAATCTTTTTGACCAAGCTGAAAAATCAGCCTTAAAGGTAACCAAATCTTCTAACGTTTCAATTTATTCTTCAGTTCATGAATAATCCTGCAACTTTTTTAGGAAAATGGTCAAAAGCTGACCAAAGACAGAATGGGCGGCCTTTGGCCATTGATCTGTGGAATTGGAATCTTTAAGAATAACTAAACAACAAGTAGATAGTGGCTCCCCCTATTATCAGTTTTTGGTAAACTGCTGTTGTTTGTCTTTCTATTTGTTTATTGTTGTTATTGTTGTCAGGCCCTGGGGATCAACAAAAAAGACGCCTGGGCCACTCATGCCATGGCCCACGTCAACGAGATGCTGGGAAGACAAAACCAAGGTTCCACCTTCCTGGAGACGACAGAAAAGGACTGGTCGGTGAGTATAAGTGTGAGTGAGTGTAAGTGGTATTTCTCCTGTCGCTACGTTCTGAGTTCAAATTCCACCACAGTCGACTTTGCTTTTCATCCTTTTGGGGTCGATGAAATGAGTACCAGTTACGCACTTGGGTCAATGTAATCGACTTACCTCTCCACAAAAATTTCAAGCCTTGTGCCTATGGTAGAAAGGATTATTATTATTATTATTAGCTGAACCCGTGAAAAATTCACAGAAAATATAATGTCAGCATCTGTAAACAGTGTTCTGGTGCCATGAGAAATGTTTGCATGTTATGGCTGTCTGTCTTTACGTTCTGAGTTCAAATTGTGCCGAGGTCGATTTTGCCTTTCATCCTTTCGGAGTCGATGAAAAAACGTGCAAGTTTGAGTATTGTGGTCGATGTGATCGACTGTGCCCCTCCCCCAAATTTCAGGCCTTGTGCCTATAATAGAAAAATTTATTATTATTATTATTATTATTATTATTTATTCATTTATTTAATATACAACGAATATTCAGTCGCTAAGCTCAAAATGGTTCTTCTTGAATGCATTGGAGCATTCAGATTTAGAATGTCATCTGGCAAACAGAAGTTGGTTTCACACGTTCATAGCATGTTTATTGACAAACAT
>NC_069004.1:2859414-2864414 GCF_001194135.2 Octopus bimaculoides | reverse complement strand
AACTAATCTTGTGTGACAGCATGTTTGATTATATTACCTATACGAGAGTAAAACATATTCCTTGATACGTATATCTGGTCAGATAAGAAATCTTTGTAAGAATAGATAAGTTTTCTAGATTTTTTTTCTTTGTAATACAGATCTAAAATACATATTAAACAGAAGTTGAAAAATATGTGTACCTTTATGCAGTTCTTCCCTGATTTCCTATCATGATATTCGTTATGACTTATTTAATACGGTAAATATACCTGTACAGCTTGCATACAATAATATCATGACTTTTTTGACGACCATCTTATTTATTTATTGCCCACAAGGGGCTACACACAGAAGGGACAAACAAGGACAGACAAACGGATTAAGTCGGTAACCTAGCGGTTCGGCAAAAGAGACTGATAGAATAAGTACTAGGCTTACAAAGAGTAAGTCCTGGGGTCGATTTGCTTGACTAAAAGCGGTGCTCCAGCATGGCCACAGTCAAATGACCGAAACAAGTAAAAGAATAAATATGCAAATAACCGTTCCAATCTTGGTTTTATTTTCTGTGTTTGTCTGACAGGAATAAATGTCTCTGAACGTTGGTCGAGTTGTTTTGAAGAATTCAAAGACCATGCCACGGACCACATCCTCAGTTTCAATGATGCCCATTCAATGATGAGTTGCCTTGGCGCTGGCCAGGAAGAGTTTAGTGATAAACTACTGGAATCACTTCAGGACTTCATCGAGTAAGTAGATTGGTCGCGCGTGTGTGTGTGTGTGTGTGTGTGTGTGTGTGTGTGTGTGTGTGTGTGTGTGTGTGTGTGTGCACTCTATACCATTGGCATGGGCTTGGCTGTGTGTTTGAGAAGCTTGCTTTCTAGCAATGTGCTCTCAGGTTCAATCCTGCTTTGTGGCCCCTTAGGCAAACGTCTTCTATTACAATCTTGGGCCAACCAAAGTCTTGTGAGTGGATTTGGTAGACGGAAGCAGAGAACACTCACACAAATACACACATTTAAACAAACACACACGTTTACACAAACACGCACGTTTACACAAACACTCACAAGTACACATGCACCAACACTCACTCACAGCTAATAATATCCACATATCTTAGGTCAAGGTCATCCCATGAGTTCTGTCTGAATTTTGAATAAAGAAAACAAGTGATCAAATGTTATATTTAATTGAAATTTAATCATCAATGTACTTTCCCTGATTATTTGATTGTGGTTGCTTTCGGACAATTCATGAGGCACCCATTTTCCAAGTTTAGGAACCTTTCCAAGTTGTTAAATATATCAATGAACAGTTGTCTGGTTTGAAATAAGCTTTATTGCCAATTCTTCAGCTGATGATGCAGGATTTTCTTCAAGTAATGCCTCAAGGAGTTTATCATCAAACACAACTGGACGTCCTGTTCGATCTTCATCTTCAAGGCTGAAATCTCCATTTCTGAATTTTGCAAACCATCTTCTGCAAGTTCTTTCGTTCAAGCATTCTTTCCCATAAACTGAGTTTATGTTTCGAGTCGCTTCGGCTACTTCCATGTTAGAAAGAGTTTTAATCAAAGAAATTTTAAATCTATTATTCTGTAAAATAATATTTAATTAGTTTAAATGTGCACAAATGCATAAAAATAATTTTTAATTCCATTAGATATTCTAAAATACTATTAAATTTCATTCAATTTTAAAAAAAGGTAAAATCGGACAGGACTTATGGGATGACCTGATTATTGTGAAACAGTTTGACAAAATCTAACAATTAAATTCCAACTGTGAATTCTCGTTAAAGATATGGTGTAGGTGATAATCGGAGTATCAGTGAACACGTTGGCTATAAATTGTGCAAAGCTTTGAAGGATTACCAAGAAGAAGAATTTGCTGCTGTTGTCGATAATCTCATGCCTGTCAGATATGACATCTATACCATCGGTGGAAGTAATGCACAGGTGAGGCACCTTCTCTTCATTTATTTATATGGATGTAGGTGTATGGGGGGTTTTGTGTGTATATCTCTTTCTCTCTCTCACACACACTCTCTCTTATGCTTTCTTGCACTCTCTTGCTCTCTTACTCTTTCGTTCTCTCTCTCTCTCATTCTTCATGAGCAACAGGAAGGAACTACACGAAGTAGGCTGGTTGCTATGGCAACACCAGCCCGTGCATGTCACCTTCCTCCTCTACCTTCCCCCCTCCACACACACACATCTGAGCAACGATCTTTTCCAACTCCCGCTTTTCCCAAATGTCCTGAAGAAGAGGTTTTTACCCCAAAATACAGAAACACAAGTTAAAGCTGCAACTTTGTTGTTTTCTTTTCCTTTTGTAGTTTACTTTGTATCTTCTCACATTGTTCCAGCCTTACACAACAATCTTCTTTAAAACAATCTACTACATTTGTGGGAAGTTCTGTCTGTGGGTGCGTTTGTGGAGTTGTTAGCTTACTCCTCCTTCATTGTTGATGAAATTTGACATGTGAATAGAACTCATGTCTGGAAACTTCATGGCATACTCAGATTGTTGAAGAAAAATCGATAATAGGGCCTCTGGATTCTGCCAGCTCGCCGCCTTAATGATAATAGTAATAATGGTTTCAAATTTAGGCAGAAGACCATCGACTTTAGGTGGGGGGGGGGTTGATTACATCACCTCCATTATGCATAATGAAGATAAAACAGTATTTTTTTTATCTTTTAATTTATTTGTTTTCCTTGTTTTTTTTTCCTGTTTCCCCCAGCGTGACGTATTCAATTTAATGTTGATCTCTGCTGCCATGAAGTCACCATCAAACGAACACAAGAACTTAGCAAGGCAAGTATTTCTTTGAATTTTCCCTCACGGAACTCTGAGGTGTCCTTGCTGTTGTCGACCTTTGCCCGTTTCCAAACAAGTTGATATTTCTCTAAGGGTGGACATGTTTATACAGAAGATTCTTTTCTGCTCTAGGCACAAGGCCTGACATTTTTGGGGAGGGGGCCAGTCGATCAGATCGATCCCAGTACACTACTGGTACTTAATTTATTGACCCTGAAAGGATAAAAGGCACAGTTGACCTCGGCGGAATTTGAACCCAAAACATAAAGATAGCTGAAATGCCGCTTTGCATTCTGTCTAGCATGCTAGCGATTCTGCCAATTTGTTGCTTTCTTCCTTTCTAACAATAACACAACTGATGATTAATTTCTGCTTGGTTTGATTTTACAGGAGTTTGATCAACGAGAGGAAATCACTAAAAGAGAACGCACCAATGACTGATCGCTTAATGGCTAAATGGTTGTCACTTCATGGCGAATAATAATCAACTTGGTCGTTTACATGCTTCTAAAGGTACGGAAGTAGTCTATTGGTAACTATTAAAATCATTAGCAGTGCGTCTCCTTCTAAAGGGAAATAACTCTGATCTTATTAAATTTATCTCCCTTGAACGATGTTGAAAATTATACTTCATTTGATAATTATTATTAAAAATTAAGTTTGACAGTATTATTATAATCGTTTGTGTCTAGTAAATAAATCGTTGAAAGACCAATTTATTGCAATGGTTGTCCAAAGATAACTTCTAGGATACATTATTACTTTTCTTAACATGAAACCAATGGTGGACTTAATTCACAAATAATCTTTATCCATCAATGCAGTGTTGAGCACTCATTTTCATGGTCTGACATTTACGTATATAATGTATATAAATTAGTATTTGTTTTCATGTTATGCTAAAAGCAATTTTACCTTAAACTGAAGAACTACTCAACATGAAGACACACACACATATATATGACAGGCTTCATTTCAGTTTCCATCTACGAAATCCACTCACAAGGCTTTGTTGACTATAGTAGAAAGAAGAAAGGCAGCTAAATATTTCCAAAGAAATATAACCAAAAATAAAAGTTAAATCAATGAAAAAAACACACAAAGAAACCATTAAAAAAGAAATTTATTATATGCATTGTGTAGCACAATATTTAAATAAATATTTACAAAGAATGTACAATATGTGTCAGGTGATCAGATTGATTTTACACACACAAATATATATTAACAGGTTTTATGGTTTCTGCACATAAACCATAACATGTTCAATGCACACACACTAAAGGGATGTGTAGGTAGAGTCTGTTTCTTGTGCTTGTGAAGACTAGGTTTAAACCTCTTGTTCAATGGTTGCACTTGGCTGTTGAACTGGATTGATCTTCAGCCTTTGCCATCTCTATTGTTACTTGTGTTTAGTATCCATACAGACAACTAAATGAAACCGATGGTACAGTTACATTTAGTTAACTCCTACAAATGTTTTCTTTCCTGGTGCACTTGCAAAGACCTGTTGAGGCTGATTGACTGGCACGAGCATGGTCATTGCCAGTGCTGTCTGACGGGCTCCCATGCCAGTGGCACGTAAAAAGCACCATTCAAGCATGGTCAATGCTGGTGCCACTGCCATGCCGGTGGTAAGTAACAAGCACCATTCAAGCATGGTTACTGCCTGACTAGTCCCCATGCTGGTGGCACATAAAAAGCACCCACTACACTCTCGGACTGGTTGGTGTTAGGAAGGGCTTCCAGCTGTAGAAACTTAGCCAGATCAGACTGGAGCAGCCTTCTGGCTTGCCAGTCCTCAGTCAAACCATATAACCCATGCTAGCATGGAAAACGATGATGATGACGAATGAAACAGAATATAAATTTAAAAAAAAAAAAAATCTTTAAATACAACTGAAGTTAACAATGGTAAACACATTCATACAGATTTTTTTTCCTTGGTTTCATGTTTCGTCTCAAGGAATTTGTTTTGGAAAAATTCTTTTAATAAATAATGAAACAGAAAATAAATAAAAATGGTGTCTGTACCATTGCTAATCACCAGTATTTAAAACATGAACCAGATTATCAGACTGGAAGAAGCTAACTCAAGATTATTTTATTTAACAGTGTCAAGAGGTTCATTTCCACACAGATTGATAACCTCTCAAACAGAAGCAATGGCAGGAAGAGGGGGTGGAGGGGGGGGGG
>NC_069004.1:2853976-2858489 GCF_001194135.2 Octopus bimaculoides | reverse complement strand
GGGCAAGTGTCTTCTACTATAGCCTCGGGCCGACCAAAGCCTTGTGAGTGGATTTGGTAGACGGAAACTGAAAGAAGCCCGTCGTATATATATATATATATATGTATGTGTTTGTCCCCCAACATTGCTTGACAACCGATGCTGGTGTGGTTATGTCCCCGTAACTTAGCGGTTCGGCAAAAGAAATCGATGGAATAAGTACTAAGCTTCTAAAGAATAAGTCCTGGGGTCAATTTGCTCGACTAAAAGGCGGTGCTCCAGCATGGCCACAGTCAAAATACTGAAACAAGTAAAAGAGTATAGGGTAAAGACCCACCCTTTTGGTCATCAATAACTATGGGATCACACCTAGGAAGTTCCCCTCCGAGAAACAAATCCAGGCAAAGCTGTTTATGGAAGATCAGCAGTCGTCCGTGCATACCAGTCCTCCCCCTCCATGCCACCAATGTTATCCAAGGGGAGGTCAAAGGCCGATACAGCTTGGCACCAGTGATGTCGCAACTAATTTTTACAGATGAGTGAACCAGAGCAACGTGAAATAAAGTGTCTTGCTCAAGACCTCGTGATTGTGAGCTCAACGCTCTAGCCACACACAGACACCAACACACCAAGCTAGCATGGCTGGCCCCCACCTTTTCTCCCAGGCAATGTAAACAAATAAGCATTGCATTTGACAGAGTGATCTGAATGCTGAAGGACTAAATATACATGGATGCAACATGAACAAAAGATGGCAACGAGAGAGAGAGAGAGATAAAGAGAGAAAGAGAGAGAGAGAGAGAGAGAGAGAGAGAGAAAGAGAGAGAGAGAGAAAAAGAGAGAAAGAGAGAGAAAAGAACCATCAACAACAAGAAGGAAGCTTCTACCTATTTCATTCAACCCCATTTTGACATTTCAAGTAAAATCTACAGCAAGCACTCCTTGATTTCCTTAAAGGGGTGGACGCGTTTTTAATATGTATACTGTATTGGGAGTAGGTTCCTCATACATTTTTGTTTCTTCCATCTGTACACTAGACCAAGGGTCACCAAACATTATAAGCACTAATTTGAGATCAAAAAGAACAAACCCACCACCTTTTAACCCTTACTGTGCAGGAACCAAGTGTACACGGTTGGTCCCGTGCATGTGCACTTGAGAGACACAAGAACCAGGCTGAGTCATTTGTGATGAGGGGGGAGGGGGAGGAGGGTTGATACTTCCAGGAGTTTCTCTACATTTCATATGACATGGTTCTCACATTTTAATTTTACTGGCCAATAGAAAGAGGTCGTGAGAGCTGATTCGCATATGATTAGTGAGTTACATCGTCAGCAAATACTTAATCAGCACAGTGAGGGTTTTTTTTAATATATTCTTTAAATAGTCTTTTAATGTTTATGACATTGTGTGCCAATATACAAAAACAAACATCTACAAACATATCTCACACACACACACACACACACACAGAAGGCAGCCTTCAACTTGTGTCCAAAAGGGTTACCAATCTATTATTATCAATGGTGGAAGAGGTGCCTATGTACATTTCTAGAGAAAGATTTTCACAGACTGAGAATTTCCTGTGTACAAGACACCTTCCTCCACTGCCTGTGTTGGTGCCATAACAGAAAGCTGCCAAATCATGCCGCCCTCTCTAGAGAGACTGGCAACCACGACAACCCCTCTGGTGTTGGTGTCACAAAAAGGGGTTGGCAAACAAGCAGAGAAAGCATAAGGTTGTGAGGTCCCTTAGCCCTTCGTCCCCAAAGACAATTCAGCCTCTCTGGTGTTGATGCCACAAGAAAATGCCTCCAGTACACTCTGTAAAGTAGTCGGCAAATGAAGAGAGAAAGCATAGGGCAGTGAAGTCCCTATAGTCAGGTCTTGCTGAGGACCACCCAACCTCTACAGGATAGGCAACAGGAAGGGCATCCAGCCATAGAAACCAAGCCCAACGGCGCGAGAGAAATGGCTCCCAATACGAAAAGACTCAGACCAGGATTACCCATCCAACCCATGCTAGCATGGAAAGCAGATGTAAAAATGATGATGATGATGACGATGATGATGGTGATCTTCCCAACATAAGTAGAAGGGTGGAAGTTTGGTACTTTATTTTATTGTCCCTGGAGGGATGAAAGGCCAAGTTGGCCTTAACAGGACTTGAACTCAGAATGTAAACAACCAAAAGAAAAAAAAAAAAAATTCTATCTACTACTCTACTCTATGATGATGATGATGATGATGAAGACTTTGTAAGAAAGGCACAGGACCAAGAATTTAGTGGAAAGGCAGTCTAGTCAAACTGACCATAGAAGGATAAAAGGTTAAGTTGACCTTGGTGGAATTTGAACTCAGAACACAAAGACAGACGAAATGTCACTAAGCATTTCATCCAGCATGCTAACAATTCCGCCAACTTGCTGCCATAATGATAATAATAAATATAATAATAATAGTCCCAAATTTTGGCACAAGGCCAGCAATTTCGGTGGGGGAGGGGGAGAAGGGGTTAAGTTGATCACAACGACCCCAGTGCTTGAACTGGTACTTATTTTATCGACCCTTTACCTTCAGGGTGAAAGGTAAAGTTGACCTCGGCAGGATTTGAACCCGGAACGTAAAACCAGACGAAATACTGCTTAGCATTTTTGCCTGACATGCTAACAATCCTGTGAGCTCCCTACCTTAATAATAATAATAATAATAATAATAATACTTTCTATTGGAAGCACAAGGCCTCAAATTTGGGGGGAAGGAATTAAGTCGATTACATCGACCCCAGTGTTTAATCCAATCCTAAAGGACGAAAAGCTAAGACAATCTCAGTGGAGTTTGAACTCAGAACGTAGCGGCATTTTGCTCGTCGTTCTAACAATTCTGCCAGCTCGCTGCCTTAATAATAATAATAACAATAATCCTTTCTATTAAAGGCACAAGGCCTGAAATTTTGAGGGAGGGGATAGTTGATTACATCGACCCCTAGTGTGTAACTGGTACTTAATTTATCGACCCCGAAAGGAAGAAAGGCAAAGTCGACCTCGGCTGAATAATGATTGTATGATACAAATAAGATATTCTTACGAACGCAATGATAATGATAATAATATACAATATTGTTTTGAAATAACAGCCATTCCTGTTAAATAAACAAAAACAAACAAACAAAAAAAAAGAAAAAGAAATAAATAAAAGTTTAGCAATCCTTTTTTCACATCAAAAAGAAAACCCCCGACACCTTCTTCCAAAATAGTTACCACCACCACCACCACCGATGCCATCATCCACAGCCAATTTTCCGAGGCTTGTTCGCATCGTCTTGATCAGTGGCTCCAGGGTGTTTGTTTGGAAGACATAAGCACCAGCCCTTTTGCACATGTATGCACATACGTATGTATATCAGGGCATATGTTGTGTGTGTGAGTGTGTGTGTGTGCATGCGTGAGTGAGTGAGTGATACCATTCATGACTAATGGTAACGTGGTGATTCTATGCCTGAACTCCTGCATGTCTGCCACCACCACCATCATCACCGCCACTGCCACCTCCCCCTGATTTTGTTTTTTTTTTCTTTTTTGCTTTTGCGGGGGGGGGGGGGTAATTTGTTTTCTTTTTGAAAAACTCCCCCAAAACAAAACAAAAAAAAGTAAGAAAACGACACCAGATTCTTCTTCAAGAGAGAGAGAGAGAGAGATATCCAAGTTCCTGGGATGGAATTCATTGGTAAGCAGCCATCTTCCGTACTTTACTCAAATCATTCATCATACTCCGCAGAGATTTCCTCAACAAGGGCAGGTCAGAGGAGAGTGGTGTTGTAATCTTCTCCTTGTCTTCCAGTCCTGAAAATAGAAAAAGAAATATTATTATTATTATTATTGTTAAGACGGCTATCTCCTTCAACCATTTGTCTATATCACTATTCACAGTTCCTCATGCACCAATTATTATAGGCACAATTTAATGGATTGCATTAATTTTTAATCATCCGATCCAGGATAACAGGGTACATTCGATTGTAATCTACATAACATGGATTGATCCGTGATAACACAAACTGATGACCAGTCGAACACTGATGGTCACTTGTCATTACATGGCCATGTTGTGAGGTTGCGTATTTTTCATGTGGATTTACGCACTCTACCCATTAATAAGAGACCAGTGAAAGGAAAATAAATACAAAAGTGCCCAATCCTAACAAATGACACACACTAAATATCTGAGTTCGAGTTGTGCAGTGCTCCAGCATGGCCACAGTCCAATGACTGAAACAAGTAAAAGAGTAAAAGACTCTATACATACTGTCGATCTGCTCTCCTATTGAATCGAGTCGATGATTGATCTCCTGTTGCGTCTGCATGACGTATTGCAACAGATTGGTTTGGTAATCCTGCAACGGATCCACTGTGACAGCCTTGGAAGTTTCTGTTGCATTTTCTCGTCTTGGATCTTCAGTACTTTCCAAATTGGAATCACCCTCACCACACACTGACGGAGGCTGAAATACAGAAAGAAGACGAAATTCAACCCT
>NC_069004.1:2850425-2853619 GCF_001194135.2 Octopus bimaculoides | reverse complement strand
GCTTGCAATTTATAGGGTATTATCAATTCAGTTTACTTTAGTGCCGTATATCTGTATCTCAATTGAATCATGTTTACATTATTACCTCTGCCTTCACCAAGATGGAGGGATTGTTTTCAGTCATGTTCGTCTGTAGACAAGATATCTCAAGAACCGCTGGATGGATTCGGATGAGACTTTCAGGGATGTTTGACGTCGTGACTGGCATGAACCGATTAGATTTTGGTATCAATCCGGTACTGGACAAGGATTCTGGCACATAAAAAGCACCATCCGAATGTGGCTGATGCCAATATTCTCTGACTAGCTCCTGTGCCGGTAGCACATAAAAAGGCACTATCCAAATGTGACCGATGCCAGGCCTACCTGACTGGCTCCTGTGCTGGTGGCATGTAAAAAACACCAACAACACTCTCGGAGTGGTTGGCGTTAGGAAGGGCATCCAGCTGTAGGAACTTTGCCAGATCAGATTAGAGCCTGGTGCAGCTTCCTGGCTTGTCAGTCCTCAGTCAAAACGTCCAACCCATGCCAGCATGGAAAATGAACATTAAACGATGATGATGATCTCCAGTTTACTATTTTGTGTGGACCCTGCCAAAAATCTTATATGGCCCCCTCAGGTTGAGAACCACTGTCCTACAATAAATAATCACATCATTTAAGTCACAAAGCTACCAGATAATGCAGGATTACTTAATGGAAAAATAATGCATGATATTTTATTAGAGAAGGTATACAAACAGAAAAAAACTAACGAAGAATCAGAAGGCACAGCATGTGTTACTAACCTTACAACTGCTGTTGTTGACTGTTGGCTTGGACTGTTCGTCATTGTCAGTTTCCCAAACAAACTGACCCTTCTTGTGGTCTCCAGCTTTTTTGGAACCTGCTTCCGTTCGATTCGGGCTATCCTTGAGAAGACTAGATATTTTCCCACTGTTGGGTAAGTGACTGGATTTCAATGGCAACGATGAGGAGGAGGAGGAGGATGGCGATGACGAGGATGACAGAGAAGACAATGATAATGACGATGACGATGACGATGACAATCCAGTGCCTTTTGACTGAGAACCAGGATCTTGATCCACACCTAAACAAAGGAAATACAAATGTTAAACAAAATACTTGATTTTTCTGTTTTAATTACCATCATCGTTATTTTAACATCCACTTTTCTTTGCTTGCATGGGTCAGATGATTACTCATTGAGAAAGACTTTCTACATCCGGATACCCTTCTTGTCCCTGTTCCTAAACAAGCTGGTATTTCCCCAAGGCCAGATAGGTTTTCACAGAAGAGTGGAAGCTGGTTTATAATTATCACGCAATGTCAAGGTAAGAAGGGAGTGACACACACACACACACATACATACATTTTTTATTGTTTACTTGTTTCAGTATGTGTGTGTGTGTGTACATATGATGATCTTGTCAGTTAGTTTCTGCCTATTAAATCCACTTGGAAAGTGGCTGTGGTTGGACCAAGGCTATAGTAGAAGACACTTGCCCAAGGTGCCACACAGTGGGACTGAACCTGGAATTGTGTGGTTGGGAAGCAAGCTTCTTAAACATCACACCTGCACCTATTATAGACATAGGTATATAAGGCTTTGGTCAACCCAGGAATATACAAGAAGACACTTGCTCAAAGTGCTGTGCGTTGCTTTATTTCACTTCATGCCACCTGGCCCGAGAATTGACCCCGTAGCCTCATTATTGAAAGTCCACCGCCCTAACCACCACGCCACATAACCATAAAACTGAAAAAAATTAAAAGACAAGACAAAAACGAAATACCAACCTGAGTGATTCTGATCTGATGGACTGCAATTATTCGTGGTCAGTGGATGAGGACCACTGGCAGGAGTAGGACCTGTCCCCTGCACCACCCCCGACTCGTCAGCCTCAGAGTCTTGTTGGTCAGCCAGGATCTCTGCAGGCAACTGAGGGTCAATCAATACAGGGTCAACAAAAGTGGATACCCTGAAGCTGGACAGTGTTGGTCTCAATTCTGGACATTCCTGTTGCGTGTGTGAGGTGTCAGCTGTGTTGTTGTTGAGGGTCGACCAGTTTTTAGTCCACAATTTTAGCCCTTCTTTGTCATTTGACCTGGAAGAAAAAGGAAACGGAAACAAATAATAATTATGTCACACAAATTGGTGTTAAGAAGGACATCCAGCTGTTAAAACCACACCAAAACAGATGACAACTGGAGCCTGGTGCAGCCCTCCAACTTGCCAGTTAGCTTCTGTCAAACTGTCCAACCCATGCCAGCATGGAAAATGGATGATGATGACGACGATGATAAGGCCAAGATAGGAAAGACTGATCCCCATCACTACACCACCCAAGTGATTGAGCAACACTTTATTGTATCAACAGAGGAAAAATAGAAGGCAAAATTGACCTCTGGTAGGATTTGAAGTTGGGATGTACAGGGCTGTAATACAATACAGTAAGCTATTTCGTTCGGCACTACTGATTCTACCTTCCCCTAACACCCCATCTTATAATAATAAAAGTGCCGCTAACCATTTTGCCCAGCATGCTAACAATTCTGCCAGCTCACCAACTAATCCTTCCTACTTTAGGAGCAGGGCCTAAGATTTTGGAGGAAGTGGGGACCAATTGATTACACCAACCTCAGTCTTTCACAGGTATTTATTTCATCAACCCCGAAAGGATGACAGCCAAAGTCAACATCAGCAGATTTTGAACACAAATGCAAAAACAAACGAAGTGCTACTTAGCACTTTGTTCGGTGTGCTGACAATTTTGTCAGTTCACCGCCTTCCATCTTCGAGTAAAAATGACATTTAACATATATATGTCATAGCTAAGGTCCTACAGAGGTACTGTTGTGTGAATGGCCCCAGTGCCATTCTGAGTGAATTTGATAAATGGAAACTGTGTGGAAGCTCATTGTGTGTGTGTGTGTGTGTGTGATAGAATACTTGACAACCCGTGCTCCAGCACGGCCACAGTCAAATGACTCCAATAGAAAAGGCAAAAAAAAAACAGAAAAGACGTTACTGAAGAACTCACAGGGACAATTTGATCTGCCGTTTGGTACCGTAAAGTACAGCTATGATATTGTGTAAGTCACCGACAAGACTGTTCGTGGCAAGGATCCTGCTGACCTTTCCGCTCTCGTCGTGGTCTGCTTCAACGAAACTGAAGCCAGGCAGCTGGCCT
>NC_069004.1:2836338-2843838 GCF_001194135.2 Octopus bimaculoides | reverse complement strand
AGTGTAGTGGGTGCTTTTTACGTGCCATCCAGACTGATTAAATCCTTGTCAGTGAATTTGGTAAGCACGTGAAAAACAGCTTCTTTGCTGGCTCAACACCACATCATAGAGTCAATGTGGTTGAGTGGCCATGGTATTGGGCCGGTTTTAGCTGCCCATCGGTTACAATGACGAGTGTTCCAGCTGATTCGATCAACGGAACAGCCTGCTCGTGACATTAACATGCAAGTGGCTGAACACTCCACAGACACATGCACCATCAACATAGATCTCAAGGAGATTCAGCATGACACAGAATGCGACAAGGCTGGCCCTTTGAAATATATGTTCAACTCATTTTTGACAACTCAGTATATGGAAGCAACGTGAAATAAAGTGACTTGCTCAAGGACACAATGTACTGCCGAGAATTGAACTCATGACTATGATCATGAGATAAATACCCTAACCATTAAGCCATGTGCCTGGACTACTGCTTAACATCTGGCTGCTATTTCTAGCAGAGTTGGTGACAATGTAGAAGCACCCTCACCTTGTAGGTTATCAAAGTAGTTGTAAATGTAAGTGCTTACCTTTCCCGCCGAGTTTAAGCCTTTTGCGAGGGAGACCTTCCTCTCCAGGTGACAGGGGTTCTTTCTTCACCACAAAGTCAGAAGTGTCAGGAGATTTTGACAAACCCCGTTTTCTTGAGGCCCGATGGGGACCTGTAGAAATTAGCAACAAGTAGTAAGGGAGATACAGCGGAGATGGGAAGAAAGGGACAACAAAGAAGAGGGAGAAGTATTTAGAGAAAGACAGACAGACCGACAACAAAAGAGAGACAGACAGATGGAGGCTAGTGAGAAAATTGGAAATGGACACAGCTTGTATAACAGGGACATTCGTTTACAACTATTCCAAGATGACAAGGCAAGGAGATATGAACATACACACACATACAATTATGATGGGCTTCTTTCCTTCTTTCAGTTTCTGTCTATCAAATCACACACACACACACACACACAATGTGAATATGTCATCATTTAACTTAAGTTTTCCATGCTGGCATGGGTTGGATGGTTTGACAGGAGCTGCACCAGACTCCAGTCCCATTTGGCATGGTTTCTATGGCTGGATGCCCTTCCTAATATGCCAACCACTTTACAAAGTATACTGGGTGCTTTTTTATGAGGCACCAACACCAGTGCAGAGTGTATATATGTGAGGGTGTATAAAGACAAATTTAAAGAACGAAAAAGTGTTGATAATCACCTCTGCGGAACCTACCTGGACGAGCCCGTACTTTTCTCCCTAAGGCAGACTTCGTTGAAGTAGGGGACACCACTGGACCTCCGAAGACATTCGTGGTTGACGTCAGCATATTGACATAGGCTGTGGATGGTGTAACGGCACTCGAGAGGGGTGCCATACCTGGTCGTGAGTTCGGAAGAAAGCCAATGGTGAGAGCCTTCTCCAATTCCTTCATCTCACTCATCGGACGCTCCGTTTTTACGTGGGTCGGCTCGCTGGCCACTTCTGTCTTCAGTTCTTTGACCAACTTAACAGACTGGGCAACAGAAGTCTGCAAGGATCTTCGATCACCAGATAACTTTTTATCAAGTTTCTTCTCTCCGAAAGACCGTTTGTCTTCGTGGACCTTCATCTCACGGAAAACTGGTTTCTTATCAATAGTAGCCTTTTTTTCAGGAACGAGTTTCTTCTCCATTTTCTTCTCAGAGGTCACCTTCTTCTCTGCAACTTTTTCATCTTTTTCAACCTAACAGAAAAAAAGCAATTAACAAAGAAAACATTCATTAGATCACAAAATACTTATCAATCTCACCTGCTTAAAATTAAGAAAATATTTTTTTCTAAAATGGCTGTGTGGTCAAGAAGTGACCACACACTTTACGGGTTTACATACATTATTAATTCCATATTTTGGCACTTGGATATGGCAATGAGGGTTCCAGCTGAACAGCCTGCTCATCAAAACATGCTAATGGCTGAGTACTCCACAGACACATGTACCCATAACAGTTCTCATGGAGATAGTGTGACACAGAATGTAACAAGGCCAGCACCCTTTGAATTACAGGTACAACGCGCTTTCACCAGCTGAGTGGACTGGAGCAACATGAAATAAAGTGTCTTGCTCAAGAACAGAATGCATTACCAGAAATTGAACTCGCAATCAAAAGCCAAATACCTGTACCACTAAGGCACACACACCACATACCCTAAATGCACCATATGAATACATAAATATGTCTACCCTTAACATAGTTCTCAGGGAGATTCAGCAGGATACAGAGAATGTAATAAAGCTGGCCCCCTTTGAATTACAGGTACAACTCATTTTTGCCAGCTGAGTGGACTGGAGCAACGTGAAATAAAGAGTCTTGCTCAAGGACAACGTGCTGCCAAAAATCGAACTCACCACCTTATGATCATAGGCCAAATACACGAACCATTAAGCCACGCACCCTTTGCTATCAATTCCACACACACCACGTGCCCCCCCCAATTACATCACATAAACGCATTAATGACATCGTAGTAATGACTAACCTTGTCGCTGGGTTCGGATTTCATTATTGAAGGTTTAGCCTTGGCCGTTAGTTTCTTCGCTGGACTCGGTGGAGACTTCCGGCTGGCGTCCCGTTTTGCAAGGAACGCACCAGCAACAATGAGCTTCTGGCGTCGCCTGTTGGGGAACAAGTTTGGTTTCTTCTCCTTCGGTTTCGGTGCTGCTGCTACTGCAGCTGTTGTTGCTGCCACCACAGCTATTGCTGCTGCTGCTGTTGTTGCTGTTTCTTCTGGTGCTGGTATTGGTTCTTTCTTCTTTTCTTTATCTTCTTCAATAAAAAGAGATACACATACATATATATTTAGACACACACACACAATGTATATACTCAAGTGTATGCATGTGTATATATATATATATATATACACACACACATTCATACACATGTACACACACACACAACCATACAGATACATATATATACAAACACACACAAATTCATTTACTATTTATAGCAGAAGACACAAGCCCATGGTTTGTCGGTTTATCTCTATGTCTCATTGCACTGACATCATTTCATGATTCTTATGCTCAAAATGTCTGGCAGTAGTCTGCCACACAAAGACATTGAATAAAATACTTTGCTTCAACAACAACATTTGGGCATCAAACCATAGAATTCTACCCGAGTTGCAAGCTTGGAGAAAGTGGATATAAAGCAGCTCTCCAATGCTTGTTCATTTTAAAGTCTATTAACCCACATTTGCATGGGGTGTAAGGGCTTTGAATAGACAAAGTACCCTTGGTGTGTGGCAGCTGCTCCTTGCTGAGGATGGATAGGTATCACTTGCCCGTATTCAACTCCTAATCTCTCTCACTTGATGGCTCACTCTAGTAACCCACTTCACAAGTGAGGGAAGTGTTAGCACTGTACCAGAAGGCAAAAGACTCTGTCTAAGTTTTCCCAAGGAACCAACAACTAGGACAGAGAAACCTGCTCAGGTCAATGGCTCAATGTTCAGGGACCAAGGCATAGCTCCAGTAGAGGCATATGTTTGTGGCTACTAGTTTGGAGAAAAAAAAAAATACTGGGTAGATTTCTTCAACCCTAAAACCCTTCAAGGAAGTACTCCAGCATGGCTGCAGTTCAATGACTGAAACAAGGTGCACACACAAACACGCACATACCAGTTGTATTCTCTTGTAATGTCACTGGTCTCGCAAGCTCCTCGGCCAGTTCCTTAATTTTAGGTGGTTCACTGCTCTCAACAGGCTCTGTTTTGGGTTCCTCTTTCGGCGGAGTAGGTTCTGTGAAAGACAAGAGTTTAGGGATCAATTAGAAAGAAAAGCGAGAGCGAAGAATTTTGGTAAGAAAATATTAAAATCTTTTGGGTACTGCAGAAGTATAAAGCACTTTATTGCACACAGATTATAAGAAAACGCTAGCTGACCCCATGCTGTCAATAACAACGGCTAACTGTAGTATTTTATATATAAATAACGCAGAAAATAAGGTCCATAATAATCACATACATCCAGAGTTGAAACGCTGTTTTTTTTCCACCCCTTTCTTCCTTATTCATCTATCACCCCTTCCCTTCTCTCACTCCCTCTCAGTCAGGGTCATTACTCTCACTACTTTTCCTTCACTGAATTACTATTCTCTCTCCTCCTCTGTGTCTGGCCTGATTCTGGACCAACATATATAGATATACAAATATAGAAAAATCACTATGCTCAGGAGATTCTTATATGGACCCCAGCTGAAAAGCAATGCTTTGAAACGAGAACCTTTATGTTACCTTTCATTTTGTCAACAGGCACTTCCACTACTTTTGTTGTTGGGTCAACTGAAGTAGCTGTAGAGGATGGAGGAGCTGATACAGGTGAAGCTGGTCTCTCTTTTGTTACACAATCTGAGGACTTCATCTCTGAAAGAGAGACAGGAAGACAAATGAAATAAAAAAATTCAGTTGTTGCTGTTGTTGTCAGCTTTAACTCAATGGGGTTCCATCCATGACAATCCAATTTATTCTTCAAACATGGATTCAATGTCTGGCCATGGGAAAATATTACCTAATTTTGAATTAATCATGCATTATATTCTACCTTTGAGATTTTAACAATGTGACTGTTTATTTTTTGAATGACATTGTAGGGTGGGCATGAGAAGTCAGACATGGCCGGATGATGTGAGAGGCCAGATAAAGCAAGTGGAATATTTGAGCCGGATATGGCAGGTTCAAATGCGAAAGGACTAAACAGCGCATGCATATGAAATCGCAGGGGTTAAATCAGAGCTCTCCTTGTCTAAACAAAGACTAGGGATCTCTCATTCCCAGCTCTACTGGGTTCATTCACCCTTTGACAGGTTTTGCTTTATGCCTTGCAGGGTGGCCAAGGAGAATCACACAGGCTTGGTAGGGTTGCTGGTTTAGATGCAGGTGGCCCAAACATGTGACAGATTGTATACAATGAAACGCTACCCATAACACACACACACAGTTTTATAATATTCATTGTTTTGGGTTTTTTTTCATTTACCTGTGGAATCTTTATCTGCAATTATTTTGGTCTTCTTTGCCTGTTTGCTAGTCGAGGTTAATGAGTTTGAGATGATGTCATTATCAGAGGTAGATGGCAGAGGGCTCGACTCTTCATCCTCACTAGGCATTTTGTCATTCTCACTCTTGCTTTTAGCTTCTGTTTGGTTGTCTTTTTTGCCGTTGTCTTTGCCGCCAGTACTGGGCAATTCGGTAGCAGCCGGCTCTGCAACAGGTATGGGGTCCATTCTCTGGAAAAGACAACAAAGAAAGAGAAGGTGCAATCATATTACAGCTTTATTTAAATATTGATTTCTTATTTCTTTATTCGAAGGTGCCAAATGCAGTCAAGAATAGACAAGCACATTCTCACTTTTGATCCATCAGAATAATTGGGATGTGACACCTGGAGGGCTGCACCAGCACAAGGACACAGTGTCCCAGGTAGGCTAGAAAATTGAACCCATGATCTTAGTATAATGGTTTATTTGTTTCGGTCATTAGATTGTGTCCATGCTGGGGCACCACCTTGAAGAATTTTTAGTTGAGTGAATCAACCCTGGTACTTATTCTATCATTCTCTTTTGCAGAACCACTAAGTTATGGGGGACAAACACACCAACACCAGTTGTCAAGCAGTGGTGAGGAACAAACAAACAAACATATATACATACACATATATAGGATGGGTTTCTTTCAGTTTCCAGCCACCAAATCTGCTCACAATGCTTTGGTTGGCCCAAGGTGCCATGCAATGGGACTGAACCTGGAGCCATGTAGTTGGGAAGCAAACTTCTTACAGCACAGTCATTGTTTTAATGTCCACATTTCTTTCCTCGCTTGTATGTTGAAGATTTTCTACGGCCAGATGCACTTCCTGCTGCTAACCCTTACTTGCTTCCATGCAAGGTAATATTTCAACAAGGCCAGACATGCTTTCATGGATGATTGGAACTGAGAGATACTGTTCGCATGATTGTGACTCATGTTTACAACTGCCCTGTAATGTCAAGCCAAGGACACAGTAACACACACACATCCTTTATCCAGGGCTTCATCACTCCTAGAAGAGAAGAGACCCCTCCCTGGACTCCTTCCAGCTGTCTGTCCCTGGCCACTTGTGGCTATGTAGGCTCCAGGTAGGTAGCGGGTGAGATTATCTCACCATCTTGTCCTTGGTTGGCTTCTTGATCTCGTCCATTGTCCTGCTGTCTATCTGTTGTCCTTCAGTTGCACGATGTGGCCAGCCCATCTATATTTGTTCTCCATGGTGGTTTGCATTATTAAAAAGCAGCAAAAATATTACAAAAACTGTTACTCAGAGTTTCATGTTCCTATTGTTTTGTCCGATGAACAGGAAGGTGAAACTGAGTAACAGGTTTTGTGAAATTTTTGCTGCTTCTTAACAATGCATGCATATATATATATATATTGCTTCCCTATTATACATACGTAAGCAAACAAATATTGTCTTATTTTTTCAATATATAATTTTAATATCATTCCCCTCAATTTACATCAGGTCAAGTGATCATGTAGAGACTTCCTTGATGGCTTAGTGTTCATCTCGTTTAACTCCAAGTCAGCCCTGATAGAGCAGTCCAGTGATCAAAGATGTTCCAACCGTGACCATCATGTCTTCATAGAAGGTAATCAAACAAAAATTGTGAATATGAATTTAGAAATGTAAACGAATTCTTAAATGTTTGACAAACAGAATTAGGCGTGGCTGTGAGCTTGAGAAGCTTGCTTCCCAATCATGTGGTCCCAGGGTTTATTCTCATTGCATGGCTACTTGAGACAGGTGTCATACTATAGCCCCAGGCCAACCAAATCCCTATGCATGGATTTAGTAGGCAGAAACTGAATAGAAAACCAGCGTATGTGTATGTGTGTGTGTGTGTGTATATGCGGGTGTACTCTTCTATTTACATATGGTGGTTGTAAACGACTATTATTGTCATACAAACGGGGTTGTTCGTTACCAGCCTTTCATGGAAAACTTGTCTGGCCATATTACCCTGCTAGGAAACAGGTGAGGGTTAGTGACAGGAAGGGCATCAGGCCGTGGAAAATCTGCCTCGACAAATTCCGTCTTACACATGCAAGAAAGGGAGAGTGGGCGTTAAAACGATGGCGAAAACGTAGTATTCGGATGAGAATTCGAGTGAGGCAAACTCCCTAGCTAGTTGAATTATGCCCGGCCTTTAAGTGTAACTGGAGATCGATGAGTGCAATCTATTTCCTCGCTGAGATTTTATAGACATTGCAGAAGACGTCAATCGTTTGTCGAGCCTAAAATGTGTGCAGACACACACACATTATATATATATATAAAAATATATATATATATATATATACATACATATAACAGAATGAATACGGTATGAAACAAATATAACACGATGTCACAAGAGGAAAACGATTAAGAGGGGGTGGGGTTAA
>NC_069004.1:2830639-2835642 GCF_001194135.2 Octopus bimaculoides | reverse complement strand
TATATATATATATATATATATATATATATATATATATATACATGTATGTATGTATGTGTATATGTATGTATGTATATATATTTCGTAGGAGACTTCTTGGAGGCTTTGACGGATTCACAAGAGGCGGCAGTGCTTCCTATTTGTAAAGGAAGCCGAGATCGACTCGACTTATTCTCTTTTCTTTATCCTGCCTTGCTTTTTTTGTTTTGTTTGTCCTGTCGTATTGCCAGCAGTGGCCGTCGATGAGTCGAGGCAGACAGACATAAATGAAAGAAATTGAAATTAATAAAGAGGAAAGGCCGTCGTCAACTGTCTTTCGTCATTGGTTTTGTTGCTCCCGTTTGCTTTCTTGCTTGGCCTTTCCGATTCCTGTATACGTTTGATCGGTTCGTTTTTGTAGCTATATTTTTTGTTACCTACCTAAACAATGCAGTATAATGCTGCTGCTACCACTGGCAAACGAAGACGGGCAGCCGACACGGAGACCAGCGGCCAGGGTAAATCGCCAGCCACATAACAATCCAGCATGACGCTCAGAAAGACGGGAACCATTTAACTCCTCTTGACCAGACAAGGAGATCGCTAGCGCCACCTACTGGCAGTAGTTGCTATGACACTATTATGAGCAGAAATAGGGAGTTATCTCAAACAAAGAGAGTTATCCCCCCTTCTTATCCTGCTTATCCGTCATACACACACAAAATATATATATATATATATATATATATATATATATATATATATATATATATATATGGACAGAGAGAGAGAGAGAGAAGTAATTATATCTTTATATTCACTAGTTTCAGGAATTGGACTACGGCCATGCTGGGGCACCGCAGTCGAACGAATCAGCCAGTTTTTTTTTTTTCGAAAAGCCTAGTATTTTATTCTATCGGTCACTTTTGCCAAACCGCTGGAGGGATGTAGACAAACCAACGTCGTTTGTCAAGCGGTAGTGTTGCGAAGGAGGAGGGGGAAAGAAAAACAGATATTCACCAATAATTTTGCCCTTTCCCCTATATCTCTATTCCCTACATATAATTATCCGTCACTAACCTTATATTTTCGCGTTACTTATCTGATCCCATCATTATGCTCTTCTCTGTGCCTTTGTCACCCACATTCACCCTCATGTGCCTTCAAGTTGTGTCGTGACACTTCACCGTACTTTTTCTAGCGTGGTATAGTCATGTAACTCCTCCATCAATACAGCACCACCACCAATCACGGCGTCTTGTCCTGCGAGGTACTCAGCGCCTTCACAAGTGTCAATGACATGGAAAAGCAACCAGTACACTGTGTGAGGTGATTAGTGTTAAACAAGATCGTCCGACCGTAGAAACTGGGCCAAAACAGTAATTGGAGCTCGACCTATCCTCTGAACTGTCAGTTCATGTCAAACCATCCAACCATATACCAGCACGGAATATGGACACTAAACGATAAGGATACACCCACATATACACAAAACGGGCTGTATTTGTGTTTGGGTCTGCCCACTCTACTTCACAACTGATGTTGGTTTGTTTATGTCCCCATGGCATAATCTGTTCACCAAAAGCAACCAAGAGAATGTATGCCAAAGTTTAAAGAAAAAAAAAAACTACTGACATTGATTTGTTCAAATAAAATCCCTTCAAGGTGGTGCCCCAGCATGGCTACAGTCCAATGACTGAAATAAGTAAAAGATTAACAATTATTCCCCCAACACTAAATTCCCAGATCCTGTTTGTACCTTTGTCAGAAACGTTGCTATAGTTACTGCTTTTGCAAATATACTCTGGAGTCCCAGTTAAACTTGTTTGCCACGCCCTTGAAAAGTATTTTTCAAATTTTCCTTCATACCAGTAAATCGCGTGGGTAGATAAGGTGGTGAGCTGACAGACTCGTTAGCACAATGAGTAAGCATATCAGCTGTTGCTTTGTTCAGAGTTCAAATTGTCAAGATCAACTTTACCTTTTATCCCTTCGGGGTCAATAAAATAAGTACCAGATGAATATTGGGGGGGGCGGGTCGATGTAATCGACTTATCCCCTCCTCCAAAATTGCTGGCCTTGTGTCAAAATTTGAAACCAGTGTCATTATTGAAGGTGGCGAGCAGGCAGAATCGTTAGCATGCCAGGCTAAACGCTTAATGGTATTTCATCTGCCACTACATTCCAAGTTCAAATTCCGCCACGGTTGACTTCGCCTTTCATCGCCATTGGAACCGAGATAAGCTGAAGCCACATGGACCTCTCCACTCAAGATAGAGACGCCCCTGTTCTCCCCAATTGAAAATCTATTCACCTTGGATTTTCCATTGTTCTAGTAAAGGTAAGAGAGGAGTTGATAAAATTTATTACCAGTAATATACCAAGGTTAACCAAATGTTATGGAGCTTGCTGAAACATGAAGGCCTTATACTAATGTAATATCATCATCATTAATGGTTTTTATTTTAATTTTTCTTTCACTAATTATTCTTTTGTTTCCATGGGCATATAATATAAAATGATTTGAATAACAGAAATACAATACAATGGAAGACAAAAGAAATTAACAGAGAAAGAGGCTGTGATAAACGTGTGTGTGAGTGTAGACAGAGAGAGAGATTTGGGAGTGCATAATATAAATTGAAAATAAGTCATTTTATTAAGTAAGCATTGATCATAATACGTATTTGTGTACTTTTTAAACTGTGTACCCAAACAAAGAGGTCATAACAAGAATGAACAAGTTTTAAATAACATCTAACATACATATAAAGACAGAAAGTATTGGGAGGTGGGAGGGGATAAGTCAATACATCAACCCAAATACTTGATGTTAAACTCTTTGCTCCCCAGGGGGAATTAGGTCGTCAATGGCTTTTCTCCAATGTTCTGGACTATGGACTATCAGGGCCACTTAATACAGGGAGTGCCCTCATGTGTGTCTCGAGATGTTTTATTTGGAGGAAGGTCTTCCTCTTCCAAGTTTTGTTGGTTTTAAATCGTCATCAATGCTTCAGTAACTTGACCTTTTTTTTATTTTTATTTTTTATAGGTGGAAGAGTTGGCCCCTAAACAAACCCATTTTTACCTTTGGGATGATGAGGTGAACCATACTTGTCTGACCTCTGTCCAGCACGGGAGACCCTACCACCTTGAAGAATGTTAGTTGAGTGAATTGACCACTGTGCTTTTTTTGTTTTGGCTTGACCCTTGTACTTTTTTTTTTAGGGTTTTTTCTTTTCCCCCCTCATATCACTCATAATATTACCACCAGCACAAGCCATGCACCTACCACTATTCCCACTTTTTTTCCTTCCCAGAACATCAGCTCCCTTTGGAATTATTTCCCTGCCCATGTTTTCCCTGGAACTGTTGACTTAACAATTCAGGTGAAACATAATCAGCAATCTCACCAGTCCCGGAGGGCCTATGAAGGCCACAAGTAGAATCCCTTCCTCCACATCAAATCAATTATGAATAAATAAAACTTTAAAAACTTCAAATGCAAAAATGAGAAATAGTCTTACCTGTACAACAAATCTCACATTCTTACCTGTACAACAAATCTCACATTCTTACCTTGTAAGCCTACCTTGTCTATGCCTTAATAATATTCATCAAAATTACAAGGTATAACACCTCACCTGTCGAAAATCTTACCTGAAGGGCAACAGCCCTTAACAATTAACTTTATAATTCTTTTATTCTTTTACTTGTTTCAGTCAATTGCCTACGGCCAAGCTGGGGCACCACCTTGAAAAGTTTTAGTTGCACAAATTGAACCCAGGACTTATTGTTTTAAGCCAAGTACTTATACTATCTCATCTGGTGAACCACTGAGCTGCAGGAATGCAAACACACCAACACCGGTTGTCAGGTGGTGGTGGGCAAACAAATACTCATAAATATATATATACATACACACACACACGGTAAAACTTTACTATAGCATCAAATTTATTAACTGCTACTTCCAGTAAACATTGGTGCCTTGTTGTACCACTACTCTATATTTTTTATATATACATATACACGTGCACACACACACACACACACAGGGTTTCTATCAGCTTTCATCTACAAAATCCACTCACAAGGATTTGGTTGGCCCAAAAAGACACTTTCCCAATGTGTGACATAGTGGAACTGAACCAGGAACCATGAGATTGGGAAGCAAGCTTCTTACCATACAGCCATGCATACACCTGTATAAATTTCTACATTTTCTTAGCTCCTAAGGGCTATTTAATTATATTTCTCCCGGTAATATTTATCTTCATCATTTAACAGGTTTTCCATGCTGGCATGGGTTGGACTGCTGATATGCTTTATATATATATATATTAATCTTCATCACCATATCTCTGTTGGATTACAATCTCTTTATCTCTGTTAATTTTGAAAATTGATAAATTTAGTAAAATAATTTCTTCATAGCCATGCCTGCACCTGAAGAGAGAAAAACAGATATAACTACCAACCTTGACATCTGGGGGTAACGTTTGAACATTGGAAGGCTGGACCAGTTTTTTGAAGCCGTCATAAAAAAGAACCTCGTAACCAACTGAAAAAAAAAAAACAAACATTATATAAAGAAATCAGGTTTTAAGAAGTATACATTTGGTATATATTTTCAAATATATCATCTAATTATTAAATTATGGGCCTGGACAGCCACAGCAGGTGCTGCACCACCATCAACAGCTGACAAAAATTCTCCAGGCACAGACCTATGGTCTCTTGAGACAGATGCTTATCTATATACCTATATCATTACAGCATAACTTGTAACCAGACAGTTTGACTGAGGACTGGCAAACCAGGAGGCTGCACCACGCTCCTATCTGATCTGCCAAGGTTTCTACAGCTGGATACCTTTCCTAACGCTAACCATTCCGAGAGTGTAGTGGGTGCTTTTTACGTGCCACCAGCACAGGAGCCGGTCGGGCAACACTGGCATCCTTTTGTTGTTTACACCACCTGTCCTCGTCTGTTGTTGTTTTTTTTCGTACATTCTCCCATAT
>NC_069004.1:2827964-2829880 GCF_001194135.2 Octopus bimaculoides | reverse complement strand
CCAGCAGTCAACTGGTATGTATTTTATCAACCCCAAAAAGATGAAAGGCAAAGTTGACCTCAGAATGGAAAGATGGATAAAAATGCCATTAAGCATTTTTCCCAGCGTGCTAACGAATCTGCCAGTTTGCCTCCTTTGCAATATTAATAATAATAATAATAATAATAATTCTTTCTATTATAGGCACAAGGCCTGAAATTTGGAAGGAAGGGAGCTAGTCGATTACATCGACCCCCAGTGTTTCACTGGTACTTAATTAATCAACCCCGAAAGGATGAAAGGCAAAGTCGACCTCGGCAGAATTTGAACTCCCCACTAAGCATTTTGCCTGGCATGCTTAACAATTCTGCCAGCTCACTGCCAATAATTTTGGCACAAAATTAGGGTTGGGATAAATCAATTAGCACCTTAATAGGGGTCATGATAAAAAGTAACAGGCCTTTTTTTATCACATAGTGATGAAAAGTGAGGGGAGGGGAGTGGGAAGAGGAGAGAGAAGGAAGGAAGGAAGGAAGGGAAGAGCTTACAGTCATCTGCCTTCGTTTTTCTTTCCGTTCCGACCGTCTGCTTGCCGGTCGCAAGCGTTCACACTTCATGTCTACCCATTCGTCATAACGGTGATTCCAACCTTCAAAGTGGATCAAGACTGAGAATTTTTCTTCTTGGATGTTCACAATTTTGGCAGGGTACCTGTGGAATGGTGACAAAAAAAAACAGACAATATCAATTAAGGAAGGAAAAAAAAAATAATGAACAATACAATAGGCACAGGTAAGTAGCTTGCTTTCCAACCACATGGCTCACGGTTCAGTCCCACGGTATGGCACCTTGGGCAAGTGTCTGCTGCTATAGCCTCAGGTCGAACAAAGCCTTGTGAGTGGATTTGGTAGACGGAAACTGAAAGAAGCCTGCCGTGTGTATATATCTATGTGTGTGTATATATGTACATGTTTGTATGTCTGTGTCCCCCCCACCATCACTTGACAACCGGTGGTGTGTTTACGTCCCCGTAACTTCGACAAAAGAGATCGATAACATTGGTGGCGTGGAGAGTGGAGGCTGGAATGCATGGCTGACAGCTGGTCTTCCACAAACAGCTTTTCCTGGACTTGCACCTTGGAGAGTAACTTTCTAGGTGCAATCCCATGGTGATTCATAACTGAAAGGGGTCTTTACCCTTTACATTTGACAGAATAATTTAAAAGCTAAAGGGGTTAATAAACCTTAAAGTGTCACAAAGGCAGAACTGAACCTAAGACCACATGGTTGGGAAGCAAGCTTCTTAAACCACACAGCCACACCAGCGCCTTCTAATGTGTACTTTCATTTTTAACACTGGCCAACACATGATTTGCGAAGGATTTGGCTGCTATTTCTAATATAGTTCCAAGACAATAGCTCCAGTCTGGTTTGAGGACAGGTGTTTGCTTTGTGGTTGTTCAACTGATTTGCTTTTTACAGGTCTTCTTGACCTAGGGCTACATGATACTAATAAGACAACAATCACCAGAGTTGCACCAAACAATGCAGTGATTTTACAGTAGAAGTTTGCTAAACACAGTGAATGGCACTGGATAAAGTAAAACACACAAAACGGAAGACAAAAGAACCAACATCAAAGAACATCGTGCACACCTGATAAAAGACTTCGTTTTCACCTATTGAATGTCTATTAATAATCAATATATTGGAATCTGTTTAGTTAATGGATACTAAACACCAGATTAATGGAGTCAGCCAGAGAGAGAAAGGGGAGAGAGAGAGCGAGGGGGAGAAAGAGGGAGTGTGTGTGTGCATGACACAGAAGATGCATATGTAATGTGTTTGAGTGAGAAAGAGCGTGTGTGTGTGTGTGTGTGTGTGTGTGCATGATGGAGTGCATGTGTATGACTGTGGGTGTGTACAATAGAGTGTGT
>NC_069004.1:2825703-2827954 GCF_001194135.2 Octopus bimaculoides | reverse complement strand
ATGGAGTGCATGTGTATGACTGTGGGTGTGTACAATAGAGTGTGTGCATGCATAATGGAGTGTGTGTGTGTGTGTGATGGAGTATGTGTGTACGTCCGTGCAGAGTGTGCACATGCATGATGGAGTGTGTGCATGGAGTTTTCCTGTGCGCACATGCAGGGGAGTGCATGTCTGCATGGAGTGTGTACGCGAGCATGTCCATGCATGTGGGAGTGTGTGCATATGTATGAGGAAGTGTTTGTGTGCATATGACGCCAAGTGTATGCACAGACTGTGTATGTGCATATGATGGAGAGCATGTATGTATGGTGTGTGTGTGTGTATGTATATAATAGAGATGGTGTATCTGTTATAATTGTGTGAGTGAGAGTGCGTGCAGACACAGCATGTGTACAATATAGTGTGTGTGTGTGTGTGTGTGTGTAGCAGAGTACCCCTTGTTGAATAATTATTACTTCTGAGGATTGTGAGTTAGGAAACGTATGCAGCCTAGATTTTTACCTGCTCCAATCCTTCAAATACATGTACACACACACACACACACAGAGTAATCCTAGTAAAGACAACACAAAGTGATGCTCAGTGGGATGAGAAACTCCAACTGCTTTATCCAGGGTGAAATACATTCCTCAGACTAAATAACAGTAGCATTCTTCCCTTTCATGGGACTGTCACATTAAGTTGACAACATACTATAAAAATGTGTGTACAAATACTTATAGAAATATGTACGCATACACATGTGTATGTGTATATACATACATACACACACACACATTTAAACGTGCTTCTCTATGATTGTGAATGTGTGTGTGTGTGTGTGTGTGTGTGTGTGTGTGTGTGTGTGTGTGTGTGTGTGTGTGTGTGTGTGTGTGTACATTTGCAAATGTAGAAGATTCTTACCATTTATGGATAAAATCCATGGCTTCCAACCTTTCACCAATTCTCCAGACAATACCAGGACGACACGGCAGTCTTCGAGATCGACTGGTAGCCACAGAATAACCACTCTCAGAAGAACTAGTGCTTAGTTTCTTTTTCTTCACTGGCACATTCTTGTCCTTGGCACCGTCATTGGAAATGGTCTTGGAGAGGGATTGCCTGGTAATACGGCCTCCATTTTCTTCATCTTTGTCCTCGCCGGTGCCATTGGTAGGGGCAACAGCAGCAGCATTCCCATTTCTGCTTCCTTCTTCTTCACTTCCGCCTCCTCCTCCGTCGTCATCATCATCAGCCTGAAAGAAGGAATTCAGAGAGATATATTGGTAAAAGAGTGGATTCTTCATTTGTTAGAAAAATCTGAAGACTTACAGACATGCTGCAGAAACAATTGATGAAAACAGAACACACACACAGGTCTGCTAGAAGTAGCAACTAAATCTCCATCAAATCACACTCCACAATAAAAAAAAAGAATTGCGTAGCTCTTGCTTCAAAGAAATGAATAAAAAACACGGAGTGGTCACGGTTGGAACGGTTTCTTTCTTCTTTTTTTTACCGTACGAGGGCGAAACAACAACTACAGTTAATTTGTCATAGTAAAGACAAAAAAAAAGTTAATATCGATGAAAAGGGACATACGCCAAATTTAGAAGGGTATCCGAAGAAGTACATTATGTGGCCGCTAGAAATAGTAGTTAAATCTCTAGCATTTCATCCAGCCAGCTTTTTAAAACGTTCAAATAAAAGCACGCCTAAAAAGATGGGTATCACCACGACTTGTTTGTTGTTTTTGTTTTTTAATCGTTGTTTCACGTAACCAGGACTGACGTATAGCTAAACACCAGTAAAAACCAAAAACATGTTCCCTTACGGTTGCTCGACAACCTAAAAATAACAGTCAGATCTACCGCAAATCACATTCAACCGTTTTAATTAAACAAGGAGGGATATATTGAATAACGTTGCCATAGAGAATACAAAAAAAAAAAAACCCGATCGATCACGGACGGAATGACCACCATAGATGCGCTCGATTAGAGTGACCTGGTGCTTAAACAAGCGAGAAAGAGAGACAAGATAGAGTATGTGTATATATCGTTGCTATTATGTTAAACTGTCGTATGTTCAAATGAGTTTTTGTTGCTTGGTCAAACTATCGTATCTCCAGCTGCTTCAGATGCCAAGGTATCAAAAATTGTCAAAGTATAGTACAACGGTTTTGCTATGAAAAAGCAACGTTTTGGACTTAGATAGTTGCTATATTATGCAAAAGTGTCCTATCTATATTATATATATATATACATATATA
>NC_069004.1:2822220-2825693 GCF_001194135.2 Octopus bimaculoides | reverse complement strand
TATATATATATATATATATATATATATATATATATATATCTCCCCATGTACAATTATCTATTCACACACGACAGATGCCCAAGCGCAAACCTGGATGTAGGTATAATATTACGACTGGACAGCACGAGGTGAAATCTGAAGGTGTACGAGCTTTATAATGTACTCTTTACAGAATATACCATAATAACTATATATAAATGTACTTTCCGTGATGGTAAGATTAACAAAAAAAGTACTACATCTGGTGAGAGAGAAATATTTGATAAACACAATATATGTTTTTATGCGCTACTAATAGTTTCATGTGATGAGAGCATACCAGACAGTATTTTTTAACATGTCCGGTGTCCTAGCACAATCATCATACATATATGATGGATTCTCCCGTCCAATATGACGTATGAGTGTTCAGCTTTTTTTGCCGAACGACCAGCACAAATGAATTGTTTATAGGGATCAAATGTATACGCCGCACATTAAACTCACTCGCCTACATCAAATCGACGTTGCTCGAACAGGTGTATGGTGTGCAACACGTCAGGTGTCGTCGAAGTGTTCGCAAAGTAACGCGAGACGAACTGTTTTGCTCAAGAACACAACGTACCACCCGGTCTAGGAATTGAAACCACGATCTAGCAATCGTAAGTGCAACACCCTAACCATTGCGTGTGTGTATATATGTATACACACACACACATATTCTCTGTTTTAATTCGGAGAATCTCAAACACAAGGTGCATTGGTGTTACAGTAATTAGTTCGTAGTTCCCGCTACGAAGGGGAGGCTATTCTCATCAAATTGTCCTGCAATGCTAAGCTATTTTATTTTACAATATTTTTTTTTTATTTATCTATTTATTTGTTTAGTTGATTAGCACAAGTCAACCCTATTTGAGAAGACACGACATCCCAATTGTGACAACCCCGTCTTCTGTTTTTGTCAATAATTTTCTACAAAATTTGCAAGAGGAAACCAGTCTATTACACTGATTCCAATGCTTCACTTGTACATTTATCTGAAGGGATGAAAAGCAAAGTCGATCACAGCGGAATTTGAACTCAGAACGTAAAAAGACGGATGAAATGCCGTAGGCATTTTGTCCGGTGTTCTAACCTTTGTTAAATGATAAACTAATGAACCAATATGACACAAATACTTTGCCTAAAAAAAAAAAGTATGAATGACTTCAATGCGATTTAGCTGCTATTTTTAGTTAATCGAACGACCACGTAGAAACTCTTTATTTTTCACATCAGTAATCGAAACTTTTACATCTACAGAATGTTGTGATTGAAAACGAGACGATCCAAGACCGCAACGTAGTTTATTTGACCTGCTAGAAACAGTAGGCTATACTCTACTGCCTTAGGAAAGAATAAAAGGATACCCCTAGACCAAGACAGGGTAGTCATGAGTGGCAGAACAGCTTTGATAATAAATCTGCTCGGGTAGAGCATGAATGACTTGGAAAGAAAAAAAAAACAATAGAAATTGGGGGATTAAAAACAGAAGGAAGCTTCAAATTTAAATAAATGAATAAACTGCAAGCTACGCTTATTAAGAATCGCTTTTTTTCCGTTTGTAAATAGAAAGACACGTGTAGGCACGCGTGCATGTATAAGTGCGTGCGTGCGCGCGCATACACAGTTCATTGTTTACCTTTTCAGTACTTGCGTATCCTTGGTTAATTAGTGTTATACTTTCTATTAAGGCCACTATACGTGTGTATAATTTATAAATTATACACACGTAACCTTGATAGAAAGTATAAAACTAATTTATATACAACACCATAACAATTGTATAGACTTTCGAGAGAACGCGAAATATTTTTTTTTTTTTTTTTTTTGATATCGTAATTCTCGAAGCAGACAAAGTAATAAATAAATAAATATTGGGTTTAAAAACGATTTTGAATAGCGAAATTCGAACTAGATATTTACAGGTTATTAAGTTATAGCTATATGAATGCTTCGAAAATCACAATTCCCCAAAAGTATACACTCACACATACATACATAAACGACACAGTTTTTTTGATGCCCTTGAAAATATAGAATATCAATTACAACTTCAATTTCATCTTCCATACAAACATATACCCCAGAAAAAATATGCGCATATATGTTTATATATATATATATACACACACATACACATACGTATTATAGTAACAGGCACCAATAGGTATGTATCAAGTGAATGTATCACTCTATATTCGAATAAATGAATGTGTGAATAAAATACAGACAGTGTATACATGCGACGTTCAGTTAACAAAATCTAACGGTGGCGGTGGTTTTAATGTCAGTAATGGCGGGAACGTGTGTATATATACATCAATCACTTGCTTACGAAACAAACAACCCCCTCTCTCTCTTTCAGATACATACGTATTCTTTCTGGCACATAATACACGCTCATAGATACACCTACATATACACAAACAGACGTAGAGCCGCGCACGCTGCTGCGTCTCTTAGAAATTCAATTCCACTTATAATAAATACGTATTAAAAGACAAGTAGTAGGTGACACTAACGAGGAAGCTTCTATGGTGGTTGCTGGATATGCTAGATATAGCAGCCAAATCTCACACAAACTAGATTTTAAATAACGGAAAGATAAGATGATGAAATCCTAGGTAACAGCTCAAAGACGGGAACGGTGAAGGCTGGACTACCTTCGATCTTAAGTCAACTCGATCCGAAATGACCTGGGGTTAAAAAAAACAACAACACTTCCTTTTTTTTCATTCGCAATGTCGTCATCGCTGTTTTCCAGTTAATTATTGAACTAACTTTTGGTTTTTGTTAGGTTCTCTGTGATTAGACTAGTGCTAGCGACATGCATTGTTTGTTCATTGCTGGAAACATTGAATATGAGCCAATCCAGAGTCTTCGGTGATGCGATATATCCTCATGAATGGTTTCTCATATTTATTGGTTGGTAAAGGCCATGCAGTTTATGTCTACAGAGGCTAATAAAAGACTAATTTTACACCGTCCACCCTCACATTTACACACTAAGCATTTTATTTCACCCGTCAGGGACAGCTTTTAAGACAGACTCCCTCATACTGAAAAGATCTGAGGTCAAAATAAACCATTACTTTTCGCTAGTTCTGTATACGTTTTTTTCTATCATTCCACCCCACTTTATATGCCTTTGTATTGTCCGTCGGGTGGCAAATAAGAAAAAAGGGTATTTTCTTCAGTTGTTGTCTTTCTTTGTTTCCGTTATTTTACTTCTTTTTTTTTTAAACACACTTTTAAATAATCTCACAGTATATTGTATCGTCCTGTACCATCCTCGATCTGCTTGTGAACTTAGTGGTTAATAAAGAAATCATTATTATTATTACACTTTATAGCGATGAAGGAAGGCCCAAGTTTTCCAAAGTCAATCGACCGGGTGGGGGCAAAAGGCTAATTCAACCTCGGCGCGGGATTTGAACTTTAACGAAACACAA
>NC_069004.1:2820556-2821707 GCF_001194135.2 Octopus bimaculoides | reverse complement strand
TATATATATATATATATATATATATATATATTCACTGCACAAGAAACAATAAGCTAAATGTCCTTCAAATCAACCCCTACAATCTCAAGAGGTGGAGAGAGTGCCGTGGACAGTGAAGTCTATAATATACATCTACACACACACACACACACAGAGGGTCATGGTAGTGGGGCCAGAAAGACGGGAATGCCTGTGGCCAGAACACTTCTGGTTACCGTTCTCTTTAGCACGGGAACTGAGCAGGATCTACGTAACACCATCCAACGATAGGATAAATAAATCCACGTTTTCAATGTTATGAGGTTGAAAAGGAAGTCAAAAAAATAAACCTTGTAATTCAGCACAATACCATTATTAATAATTGTTTCTGATTTAGGGAGAAGGCCAAAAGTTTAGAGGAGAGAAGAAGGGTTCTAGGGTTAATGGATATCATCTACCACCCCCACCACTTGGTATTTTATTTCATCAACTCTGGAGAGATGAAATCAAAGTTGACCTAGATGATGATGATAATTACGATGAGGGCCGGCAATTTTGAGAAGTGGTTTATTGGGTACCATTTACCCATGTACTCTACTGATCCCAGAGGGAAGAAAGACAAAGTCGAACTCCATGATAATAACGGTTTCTAATCTAAGAAGGAGAGCAATTTTGAAAGGAAGTGTTCGGTCCGTTTCACTAACTCCAGGAGGAATGAAAGATTATGATGACCTCAGTGGTGATTAGATAATCCTTTCTCCTGTAAACACAAGGCTGGCAGTTTTTAAGTGAAAGGGAGTTAGCGATTTACATCGACCCCTCAGTGTTCGACTGGTATTTATTTCATCACCCCGAAAGCGATGAAATGCAAAGCCGACCTCGACGGAATTTCAACTAAAATCGTAAAACCGGAAGAAATGCCACGAAGCATTTTATCCGGCGTGCTAACGATTCTGTAATAGTTAACTGTCTTAATTTGTCTCAAAATCTCACAGGGATACAATAAACGTTAAAGAATATGGGGTTTACGATACCTGTGAGGCTGGACAAAGACGAGGGGAAAGGTAACAATAAAAATAGTAACAGTTTCAAACTTCAACACATGGCCTACCATTTTAGAGGAAGCGGCCAGTCAATTATGGCGAAGGTAAAGAATACGCACACCACCCATT
>NC_069004.1:2817439-2820487 GCF_001194135.2 Octopus bimaculoides | reverse complement strand
CATTTTCGGGGTTAGAGTTACGTCTGGAACGGGTGGTGTGCATACTCTTTATCTCCACCATCAATTATATCGACCTTAGTACTTGACTGAAACTTTATTTTATCAACCACGAAAGGCAAAACTCTAACATCTGTGGTATTCGAACTCAACGTAAATAAACCAGGAGAAAAGACAATAAGCATTTTGTCCGACGCGCTGAATATTCTGCCACCTCGCCCCCTCCCTAATAATAGTAATAATCCTTTCTACTATCAGCACAAACCCGAAATTTTGTGGAGGGGGGGGGGTGTAGTGGATGACATCGAAGATCTCAGTGCTTAAATGGTACTTAATTTTTCGACCCCGAAAGGATGAAAGGCCAGGTCGACCTCGGCGGCATTTGAACTCAGAACGTAAGGAGCCGAAAGAAATGCCTACACAACAATAATATTACTAAAGAAGAATCGTTTCTATCATAAACACAAGGCACCAAAATTAGGCGGAAATGGAGTGGTTTTGATAAGGTCTACTTCAGTACTTTACGGGTACTTTCTTAATGTGTGTCAAGAGTGATTTAATTGGAAGCAATTACCATCGATATAAATGAGGGGGAGAGGACAAACGAACATCATCACCACTACTAGAATCAGCATTCCATCTCCATCACAATTGTTGCATCATCATCATCATCAGATACAAGATGGGAAAATTCATTGACATTTCGTTCACCAGCAAAATATTCTGACTCTAATCAACGACAGACATACATACAATATATGTAGCCACACTATATATCCACACATATATATATTTCTATATCTATATATATATATATATATATATCCACACATACTTTTGGCTATTATGTTTAATCATTGGCTAAGAATGGACAAATATAAACAGACTAAGTGGATGGAATTTGTAGAAACATGTCAGCAGAGACGACAAATGTAATACACATACAATAAGCTCATTATAATACACACACACACACACACACAACCTATACAATAAGCTCATTATTTCATATTATACAAATATATACATATATATATACACACACACAAAAAGCGAATTTTCTGTTATATACACGCACTTCACAAAATTAATCCAAAATACACACACTATACAATAAGCTAATTTATATATACACACACACACAGATTACTCCCTTCTTTCATTTTACAGATTCAAAACACGTTGGATTTTTTCTGAAGCATCATATTCACACACCATAACGTCTAGAAGGATTTTAAAATATATATATTTCTTTCTCAACCAAAGAGAAAATGACATTAGTAAAAATATACAGTAGGCAACAACAATGTGTGTGTGTATATATATATATATATTTACATATACATACACGCACCATACATACATGCTTACAAACAAGTACTCGTGGGTCCTATCCAATTTGGGACGGTATAATTACGACGGATATTAAACAAATGTTGAGAAATTAACGTAAAACAGGTAAACAAGACTTCGTAAACAGCATGTATTTAGAAAATAAAACAACATTGTACAATATTTATGTACCAGGATCATTAGCACAATAAACAATACTGATAAAACGATGGCAAAATCTGTGGTCGTCAGATCTGCTAGAAATAGTAGCTAAATCATTAGAATGACACCCTAATGTCTTTAGGTAAGGAATAGTTGTGTATATAGTATATCGTTATCCTGTGTACCCCTAATCCTGTGTAGGCAGTCACGGTTGGGCTTGGATTATATTTATATATCACCGTAGGTCAGGCCTGTTAATTGGCAAAGTTAACCTAGGGTTAAGTGTAGATATAGGCATTTATAAAACCTTATTGACAATAATTAGCAATTTAATGCCTGGCTACAAACCAGTCTACCCCCTTTCAAACGGTACAAGAAATGCTAAGGGCTATATTTAATAGATTAAAAATTACTTTCCGTATATATACACACACATATACACACGCTCAGCAATTTGTGGCGGCAGTTTATTAAAGGTAAGAAGTTAAGACGACCCAGAGCGAAATTCGAACACAGAACAGCGAAATGGTTAAGGTATCAGTCTAAACTGATGTTGTATTAAGGTAATCGGAAAAAAAAAAATTAACGATGCTAAATATCTTAATTGAAAAAAAAAAATTGAATCAAATGTAAATAAAATAATTAGACAATTAAAAAAAAAACAACGAAAACCCAGCTCTGAGGATGAAAGACGTATATATATATATATATGTATACAAATATATATGAAGACGAGTGTGTATATATAAATATATATATACACAATTATATGAAAAACACATATATACACACACTAAATTATATGAAAACATACACAATTATTAAAACATATACATATATATATACATTTATATGAAAACACATGCACATATATTTAATTATGATCGTATGTATACATGTGTGGGTGTAGAAAATACATATGTATATAACATATACGCATTATATATATGCGTATGTGCACTTCATACATATATATGTATATATATGTGTCTATATGTATAATCTGAGATTTGCCATGAAGACAGACACAGGGAGAGAAAGAGACATAGAAACTCAGGCATCCACAGAGAATGGAGACGTTGTAATGTCTGTCTTCAGAACGGGCACTGAGGCTTATGGAAGGTTTTTTCTAATAACCATCAGGCATGTGGCACATGCAAGGTGGGAAACAGAAGTAACTTACCGCTTTGTTAGAAGCCATCTTGGAAAATATTTGTTGATACGAACCGCTCCCCCTTTTTATAAGTCAGGGCAAGATCTTTGTTTTTTTTATGTATTTTTTTGGTGATATTTTTTTTTTTTTTTTTTAGTTGGCCATCAGCCGAACAAAGCAGCAGCAGCAGCGAATTTTAAAGCGAGGAAACGAATAACGCGCGGCGCGGGGCACCATCCAATACTGACTTCGACATCAATTACTCCGACGTCACCACCACCACCGTCATCATCATCATCTACGCTACAGTAGAATTTAAAGAGGAATGAGACAGAGGGAGGAAGGAAGGAAAAAGAGAGAGAGAGAGGGAGGGAGGGAGAATGGAAGAGAGAGATGGAATGAGA
>NC_069004.1:2813731-2816708 GCF_001194135.2 Octopus bimaculoides | reverse complement strand
TAAATTTTACCAAATAGATGAATAAATAAATATTTTTTGATTTTAACTTTTTCAATATTTTGTTTGTTTCAATCGGGATAGAATTGGGGTAGATTCTGAAAAAAAAATTTTTTTTTCATTTTTGTTCAAACTAATCAGTTTTTATTGAAAATAATTCTTCCACTTTCACTTTGTGATCATAAAACGAAAGAAGGCAAAAACAAAAATAAAAGAAAATACTAAGACAGGCTTGGGTGTGTGGTTAAAAAGCCTGCTTTGCGAACACGTGGTTTGGAGATCAGTCCCACTGTGTGGTACCTTGGGCAAGTTTCATCTATAACCCCAAGCCAACGAATGTCTTTGGAATGAATCAGGGAGACAGAAATTGTGTGGAAGCTTATTGTGTATATTGTGTGTGTGTATTGCTTAGGCATTGCGAGACTAATAACGTGGTGTACTACTACTCAATACACATATGCTCCAGAACTAAGTGCTAGACAAGCATAGAGCTGAAACAGCTGTAAGCCAATGAAGTTCAAAAGATAATTGTTTATTTCTTAGTCACCTCATTCTCTTTCAAGCCACTTAGTTACAGGGATGTAAATACACCAACATCAGTAGTCAAGCGATGGAGGGGGGACAAACACAGACATACACACACACACAAATGTATACGTATATATATCTATATAATATAATATTATATTATATATATATATATATATATATAATGGGCTCCTTCCAGTCTTCTGTCTACCAAATCCACTCACAAGGCTTTGGTCAGCCCAAGGCTACAGCAGAAGACACCTGCCCAAAGTGCCACTCAGTGGGACTGAACCCAGAACCATGTGGTTGGGAAGCAAAGTTCTGCTTATTTCGCTTAATGGTTAATCCAGCACTTGGCGGCAATCAGAAAGAAGTAGGGCCATTTTATTTAGCTCCAAGTCAGGACATCGTTTAGCAAACCTTTAACCATAGGCATTCTAGTTATGACTATTATCTTTTATTCAGACTTTATATATCCAAGATTGCATTTTTAAATGCATCTTTAGGGGATTTTTTTCTTACTTGTTTCAGTCATTGAGTTGTGGCCATGCTGTGGCACAGCATTGAAAGGTTTTGGTACTTACGCTCTCTGACTGGAACATGTGGAAGTGGGAGTCCCAGGAGGACATGGGACAAAGGAGTGAAGGATGACCCCAAGACACTGAACCTTTTGGGCAAGGTGACGAAGGTCCGAGAGACCCGGTGCTTTGCTGTACTCAAGAAGAGCCATACTCCACAGCAGAGGTGATAAGACTGGTCCCACTGGTTGTGAACAGCACTCGTGGCAGCGTCACGTGGAAGTGCTCGTGTGGCACCACATAAAAAAGCTTGTGCAGTACCATGCAAAAGCACCCAGCAAACTCTGTAGAGTGGATGGTGATAGGAAGGGCCTTCCAGCCATAGACACCAGGCCAAATCAGACTGGAACCTGGTGCAGCTCTCCAGCTTACCAGCCCTGGTCAAACTGTCCAGCCCATGCCAGCATGGACAACAGATGCTAGATGATGATGATGGTGAATATTTATGTGTGTGTTTGTGTGTACGTGTGTGTCTATGTCTGTCTTTGTCTACCAAAATTAAATTTTTTTTTTTTACCTTTTTGCCTTCCAATTCTTTCCAATGGGGTAGTGATAGCTATTTCAAAACTCAATTAACATTTCATCTTCTCTTTAACGAAGGGTTCTTAAGAAAATGGTTAGCATTCTGTTCTTGGTTAAGATAGACACACACACACACATATATATATATAATTTAACCCATTACATGTTATACAGAGGACATATTTCTCTGGCGTCCATGCTTCATCTCAATATTTTTCAACCACCACAGTAACTTGGGATCTACGAAAGCAAAGCTTTGTATTATTCAGATCGTGTAAAACAAGGGCTAACTTAAAGTCTGAAAACAAGAATGGACATTTAGGACAAACTCATCAAAATGCTTTGACAGGCAAAGGGTTAAACGACTTTGTACAAAAGAGTGATCTTGATGGAACAAATGTACAAGGGCGATAATGCGTTTTCTACACCGGAAGAGTTCTAATCAGGATAAGAGAACTCTGAACAAATCTGAAATGAGAGAGAAAGAGAAAGCGTAACGAAAGAAGGGAAAAAGCAAAGTGACCCGAACAGAGAAGAAGAGGAATTTTCCCCCTCCCGTTTCTCTGTTTCCTCCCAGCCCAGCTCTGGAGGAAAGATACCGCGGCGGAATGTTGGACTACTTGACCGAAAGAGAAGATTTGAGGATGGAAGGATTTATTAGAGATTGAATGACACACAGAGAAGAAGACGAAGAAAAGAAGAAAGAGAAAAAAGAAGCAGATGATCAATCAAAACAAACGAAGGAAGAAAGACATTTTTAATCTCTAATAATAATAATAATAATAATGATGGTGATGAAAGGAAGGACAGTGATAAAGAAGATGGCCTTTACGATGTGATATGGACAGATTTGTCTTCTCTTTACCATCGATGGTTTTAGGCTTGACCTTACTTTATGGCTACACGTGATTGAGGAAGCAAGCACTTTCAAGGGTTTGTTTGTGGCGTGTGTAAATATAAACAAATCCTCTTGAAGGTTGCTTGCGGGCAGAGGGAGAATTTTAACGAAGATGCTGACATGATTAAAGGTGCTCGCTCCTCAACTCATATCAGCCGCATTTCCACAACAGTTTTGTTTGCATTAAATAACCCCCAACACACGACGAATTAATTAACGATTAAACAGGCTCAGGACCTATTTTCGAACTCTTGAAATATTTATGAAGCTGTTGCTACCGGACTGGGTTTTATTTTTATCTCTTTTTTGGGGGTAAGATTACTTACCCCCGGATGAAGTTCATTTTATTTATTATTTCATTTGTCGTGATTTTTGTCAAAGTCATGAAGCTTACATAAAGCTTATATCCTACATGACATATCTTTTACCAGCTGTATGACATTAATAACATAAG
>NC_069004.1:2811205-2813347 GCF_001194135.2 Octopus bimaculoides | reverse complement strand
ATTTTATGAAATGAAGGTTATGATTAATAACAACAGTTATAATTAATGTTGTTAATGATAATTAATATACTGACACATTAACTACAATATCGAAGGTGAATTAATTGCAGTTGTTTAAAAAGAAAACAGCAAAACGAAAGATAAACACATCAAAACAATATTTATAAACTTGAAAAAGAGAAAGTAATATAGCAATTTTTTTTAAGAACAAGGACTTTATTAAAGTCAATGGTTACATCTGCATTGAAGGAAAACAGAAAGGCATCCTGACACGATAAAACTTTTCCAAATATTTAATATTCAGTTTGTTGAAAAGAAAAAACAAATGAGTGCATACGAACGTATAATATAAACAAAAGAGAAGTGAAAGGTTAAGAGAAAAAACCAACTTGAAGAGACCGATCATCGTTGTGGGACATTCCCAGTGTGTGTGTGTAAGTGTATAAATATATATATGTATATATATAGATATATAAATATATATGATATTGAGTAGACGAACGCACAAAACGAGAAAATCGGAGAAGCAACGGAGTGTATAATGTTCAAACGAATATATTTATTTACATTTGTGTAGATAGTTCTCTCTCTCTCTCTCTCTACACACACACACACTTTGCAGATAGTATTTAACATAGATTACAATCAACTGGAATTTAAAAGAAAACAACCTAAACACAAGCAACGCACGTGCAACTTTAAAGGTCCTACTGAAATATTCACACATAGACTATCACTCTTTCTCTATATATATACATCTCTCTCTCTCTCTCTCTCTCTATATATATATATATATATATATATATACATACATATCTCTCCCTCTCTCCATACACACTCACACACAATTAGTATATCTCGGTTCTATTTTGAATAACATTGGCTTAAAACGAGTTAAAGGTGACAAGAGAAAAGGTTTTTACACGACCCCTAAGGATCACTTTATATATATATATATCGGTCAGTAGTTCATATGTCCGAATGAGTAGCATAGATTAGTAATATTTAAAAGGTTGGTTTGTTCAGGCCGGTCAGAGAGTGACCACTGGTTTCGCACGTATAAGGCACTGTATAGGCGGTGGTATGATCTTCAGCAAGTAGTGGTTTTTTAATGTAGTAATAATATTTATACATTCATTCCATGTTTTTTTTTTCTTTGGGACCTGTCTCGTTTACCATTCCTCTCAAGAACCGTGAGCGACAGTTCCAACTCTACACTGTCCTGTCTCGAATCGCTCAAAGAGCAACGGCACCCACCCACATATCTTTCTCTCGTCCTGATTTGTTTACAATTCCAATGACCATTTTTTCGATTGCATTTCTTTGAGCAATTCTAAGACTATTTCCTATTCTTCATTGTACCATTGCAGGTTGTGGTGTTCTCTCTCTCTCTACTGTAAAGAATTAAGGAATGCCTCTTCACATCCATCAATCTATATTCGTAGTATGTGTTTGCCAAGACTAATTTGTTTGAATTTAATCTGAGCCAACTCGTATAATAACAGTAATAATATTTAAGAGAACGGCTGTTTTTGTTACTACTACTGCTAATAATAATAATAATGATAATAAAAATAATAGTGATGTGGAGTGTTTAGGCTCGCGTTGCCAAAAACTTATTTATAGTAATATATAATATATATTTACACGCACATCCGTCTACTTCTTTTTGAAAATCTGTTCTTTAGTTCTCTCTCTCTCTCTCTCTCTCACACACACATATATATATATACACAAATTATTATTTAAATTTAGACTTACTCTAATCTTAAAATATATAATTTGAATTGCTGCAAAATATTGCGCATACACACACAAGTATATAATAAAGATATACATACTTGCCCATATGTTACGGATGTAAATATATATAGACAAGTAGAGGCGCGCTTTTTCTAAAAGGAGTGCTCTTTCTGGGTGTGTGTGTGTTTGTAATTGTATAAATATAAACGGTAATTGGGGTATGAAAATAGGAAAAACCCCACCGATGTACATCGGAATATAATCTAGTAAAAATGCTTTTATACTGTCACCTTCGTATGTAGAGCCGAGGTATATACATACAAACTTTTACACACACACACATTACATATATACATATATATATATATATATATATATATATATATATATATATATATA
>NC_069004.1:2803406-2810591 GCF_001194135.2 Octopus bimaculoides | reverse complement strand
TACCAACTATATACTTTATATATGGGACTATCTTTCACTTGAAAATCTTTTTCTTCTTTTGAAGTGAAAAGTAACTACAAATAACCTTCCCAAAAGGAACAAGACTGATCGGATTCAATCTTTCTTTTCTTCTTCATTTCACACACACAAACGTTCACTTGTTCACCCTCCCCTTCTTTCTTTTTTTCCCCTCTCTCTCTCTATCTATCTCTGTCTCAATCTCTCTCTCTCTCTCTCTCGTCTCGTCTTCTCTGTCTGTAATAAACTCACTCTAAGCGGCCGAACGAACCAAACATGGTATACACAGGCGAATTTTGTATGGGGTCTCGTTTGCTGACACCACTTTCAGATTTCTTCGGTTTACCCATAGACCAGGTATGTTACAATAATACTCTTATTTATTCTATTTTATTTAATGTTTTAATATTCTCTTGAAATGGTGCACGATAAGATTTTTCAGGTCGACTTTGATTTTCGAGCCTTCAAGCGAAAGACGACGGGGCACGATAAAATGAACACCAGTCAAGTACCGAAGTGGTTGTACTTATTATTATCATTGAGTCCCAGATCTGGCGTTTCAGGCGTGACCATCTCATATTTATACACACGTACAGGATTGTATTTTTCCAAAGAGTCTTTATTTTACAAGGATGACGAGTGTGATTCGAAGTAACTTGGCTGCTATTTCTCGGATTTGGAGTGACCGCACCATCACCCTGTAACCCTAACCGGGCCGTTTGGCTGACTCACTCACGTGTCCGATTAAAAGCTTTTCGCTATTTAATTGCGATCTCGTTAACGTTCTGAGTTTCCGAGTTCACGTCCCAGCGAAGTGAACTTTATTCTGTGAACAAACAACTGGTCTTGCTTTGCCACCTCAGTAGAATTAATATCGCTTGTTCAAATCGAAACGTGTGTTCTCAGTTAATTTCATCAGCTGGATTTTGTAGACCAGATTAACGCCCATACTATGTCTGTCTGAAGGTTTCACTCGACTGATCTTACTGGGATTGTCTCCCATGTTTAATCGTTTTGTCATTAGACTGCAGCCATGCTGGAGTACTTCTGTGAAGGATTTAGTCGAACTGATCGACACCCCCACTCCGTTGTGCTTTTTAACCACACGGCCACACCTGTTCTTTTATTCTTTTACTTGTTTCAATCATTTGACTGTGGCCATGCTGGGGCACCACCTTGGAGGGTTTTTTCAGTTAAACACCTCGACCCTGGGACTTATTCTTTATAAGCCTAGTACTTATTCTGTTGGTTTCTTTTGCTGAACTGCTAAGTTACAGGGACATAAACACACCATCGGTTGTCAAGCAATGGTGGAGGACAATGACATACACACACACACACACACATACAAATGCATATGTATGACAGGCTTGTTTCAGTTTCTGGCTACCAAATCCACTCACGAGGCTTTGGTTGGCCCGAGTCTATAGTAGAAGACACTTACCCAAGGTCCTACACAGTGGGACTGAACCCAGAGCCATGTGGTTCTTACCATACAGCCATTCCTGCACTTGTTCGTTTATTATTTTTTTAAAAATCAACCTTAATTAAGGAGTTTCTTGCCTGCTAATTACTTGAGTAATCATATTCGATCAAAGTGTTTCATCTCACTCTATTACATATTAGAGACCCTGACCATATGTGTATTCAGTATGCAGACGGCTCCCCTGAGCTAACAGTCTCCCAGCCATACAGTTGGCATTTGTAATCAGCATGCCTAGAGTTCCTTCATTTCCACCCTGCCACCCCGTATAGGTGCAGTGCATGAATAGGGGGTGGTTAAGAAGTTTGTTCCTCCACCATGTGGTTTTGCATCCTGTTTCACAGCTCAGCACGTTGAACAAGTGCCTTCTGCTGTGTACGTGTGCCGACTAAAGCCTTGGTAATGGATTTGGTAGATAGAAACTGAAAGAAGCCCAGTGTGTGTGTGTTTACATAGTAGAGTCAATAAAAAGTGTGCAATGAACTTGCCTATATATATATATAGGGGTCAGCCACATTTAAGTGACAAATATACTTCACTTTATCGTGCAGTTACTGTTAATACCTCGTTCAGAGATTTAACATTGCTTATATATATATATATATATATATATATATATATAAAAGAAGATTGTATAATTGTGAATAAATCACAGTTATAATGGAGAGGGTTGCAAAAACCCTTACATGTCTAGAAATAGCAGTCAAAGCTGTTATAAAGCCACCATAACCACTTATATTATATCCCTTCAGGGCTTAGAAAAACTGAAGGACTGCTGCAATAAGTGTGTGAATCTGAGAGGGGAATATGTTGAATAAAATCATAATTAACTGATCCTCTTGTATTTTCTTTTACCCAAAGCCAGGAACTTTCCAGAACCCCCTCATATATATATATATGTACGTATTGTTTTTTTTAAACACCATTTACACATGTAGTATATGTTATTCTGTTAAACACCATATATGCATACAGTATTCTGGACCAATCAAATGCAGGCAAGCATAATTAGGTCCATATGTGCACAGTTTAATTAAACACACACACACGCGCATGTACCCACAGTATATTTTGTTTTAATTCAGATGGCAAACACACATTCAGACAGGTCAGAGTCTAAACCCTTGTCGACTCATTTTACTGGAGTTCTTCTCCATCCCCCTCTTCAGCGTTGTGCACTTCAGAGAGTGTTTGTGGGGGGTGTGGAAGGGTTTGGGAGAAAGAAAAAAAAGGTGACCCAGTTTTTACTGTTAACCTTATTTTTATTGGAACAAATCGAAGGCTAGAGAAGAGGTACTTGTGAGATTACATACAGCAACAACAACAACAATGGTACTGAATGGTAAGAAGTGGATGATAGTGGCACAGAAATGTTGCTGGTGTTGTTATTGTTGTTGCTAATATCAAATTCAGAGATGATGTTGATAACAACTTGACAATAGCAACGACAATGGTATGCTGTGAGAAGTGTAGCTGTTTAACCCTAGGACTGCACTCAACTCGTAGATCAACCTGTGATCAAAAACATTCCAACCATAACAATCACAATTATGATTTTCTTTTTTTTTTTTTTTTGCAAAGGAGCAGGCATGACTGTGTGATAAGAAGCTTGCTTCTCAACCACATGGTTCCGGGTTCAGTTCCACTGTGTAGCACCTTGGGCAAGTATCTTCTACTATAGCCTTGAGTCAACCAAAACCGAGACCTTTGGTAATATACTGTGCTTGAGAAGACCTGTCAAGCCAAGTGAGGTCGCAGTCATGGCTGATGCTGGTGTTTCGTAACTGGCACATAAAAAGTACCCGCTACACTCTTGGAGAGGTTGGCGTTCGGAAGAAGGGCATCCAGCTGTAGAAACCATGGCAAATCAGATTGGAACCTGGTGCAGCTCCCCAGTTTTCAGTCAAACCGTCCAACCCATGCCAGCATGGAAAATAGGCATTACATGATGATGATGATGATGGTCTCAACAAGCAGACCTATGATAGACACATTCCAGCTATGACCATCCTGTCGTTTTTTATCAGACATATCATCAGCATCATCATTTTCATTTGACGTCCACTTTTCCATGTTTCCATGACGCTGATAGAAATTGTTGAAGTGTGTCTTCCATAGCTGGATGCTCTTCCTGTTTCCAATCAAGGTAATATTTCCCCATGACCGGACATGTTTTTCATGGAAGACTGAAAACAAATGACACTGCTTCTATGACAGTGACACTTGTTTACAACTGTCATGCGATGCCAAGACAAGGGTACACACAAACACATGCGTACACACACGCATGATGGGCTTCTTTTAGTTTCCATAGGCTTTGGTTGACTCCGGAGATATAGTAGAAGACAATTTGCCCCAGGTGTTGTTCATTTGTAGTCTTCCGTGGAAAAACATGTCTGGCCATGGGAAATATTGCCTTACCTGGAAATAGTTGAGAGTTGGCAGCAGGAATTGCATCTTCCATGACAAAATTTGCCTCAACAAATTCCGTCTGGTCATGGGAAATATTACCTTGCCGCAAGTAACGGGTGAGGGTTTGTGGCAGGAAGCATATCTGATCAAGGAAAAATCTGCCTTGACAAATTCCATTTAACCCACAAAAGCATGGAAAGGTAAACTTTAAATAATGATGATAATGATGATGATGATGATGTTTCTCCTCTTCCTGCTCCTGAAAACGAATTGTATTGTTGCAGAATCCATTTTTTGTATCAGCGATCTGAAGTGTGGGGTGCACGTGAGAGGTAAGCAAAAAAAACCATTGGGTTAGCGAGAGCAATCATTTCAGAGCAGGGCAAAGTAAGCTGTAAGTCCTTGACGTAGGATGAGATGGGTTTTTACAAGTTGGTGGTGGTCGGGAGTGGGGGGAGCAGAAGAAGCAGACAATGTGTTCAGAAGAGTGGTGGGGAGTGGGGTGGGGGTGGTGGACGAAGAAAGTTTTTTCAGCTGAAGTAGCTGTTTGTTCTTGTTGCTGATAACTTGCACGTGAGAGAAGTTATTGTGGTGGGGGTGAATGTTGCAGTTTTTACCTACATGCAGACAATCGCATATTCTCAGATTAAAGTTTGAGTATCGAGTGTAACCCTTACAGCAGAGATAGACAATAGATAAGAAGGGAGAAAGAGAGAGAGAGATTTGTAATCTGAAGTTTCTGTGCTGGCAGGGGGTGTTATGCGGCATCTGGGTTGCACCAAAGTCTGTGAAAGAATTGTCCAGAAGATTTAGTGTCTTTCTTTGAAGGAGGCATTGTTATTTCAGTTGGGTTTATTTGTGGGTCAAGAGGAGACAGCAGAAGCATAGCTAAAGATTGGGTCAGTCAAACCTGCCCTTGGTCTCCCTTTCTCTCTAGACAAAAGGCACCACAAAACACACCAACAGTTCCACCCTGAAAGCAGAATGACCTCCCTCAACCTCACCAAATATCACATTAATATGTTGATAAATAAAAAAGTTACAGGTGTTTAATGAGACTAGTCTAAATTCATGATTATTTTAGAATTTAATTGAAACTCATGAGGGGTCTATTTTGGTCAGAAATATAATAACGAAAGGGTTAACCTATTCGATACCAACCAGCCTGAAACTGTCCCTGCTTCTGTAATACAAGTGACCTGTTTTAAAGTGATCTAAATTACTGGGTTGAAAGGAAAAAATTCATGCACCGTGTTAAAATAAGGATTTTTTTATGCAAGAATTTATTCAAAAACAACAACAACTATTCTTCAAAATAAACCCCATCATTTTCCATGACCTTCTGCCAATGATCTGCGAGCTTTCGGATTTGGCCAAAGTACCAATCCTTCAGCTTTGAATCAAAAAATTCTTAGCAGGTTTCTTCAGCTTCGTCGAATGACTTGAATCGGTGACCTTTCATAAAGTACTGCATTGATTGGAAGAGACCGTAGTCAGATGGAGCAACGCCTGGACTATAGGCTGGATGCAGCAGAACTTCCACACCATCCAATTCTTCAACCTTGTTGCTGGTCTTTCTGGACATATGCGGCTTTGCATTGTCTTGTTGAAACAAAGCGCATTTTTGACGAACAAGTTTTGGGTACTTTTCAACCAGCGCATCATAGATTCAATCAAGTTGCTCGCAGTAAAGTTCAGCATTGATGGCATGACCATTCGGCACAAGTTTGGCGCACAACCTTTTCCCTCAATCTAATAAAAACCATCAAGATTCTACACTCAAGCTATGTTCCAAATACTAGCTTCATAATGGCAATGTTATTTTACTCAATAATATTATTATTATTATTATTATTACCTTTCTCCTCCTCCCTCTCATCATCGTTATTATTATTGGCGTTAATGTTATTAATTTTACATATTTTAGACATTGACTAATTTATTTTAATTATAGATGTTATTGTTATTTACTACTCCTACTACTACTGCTATTATTATTATTATTATTATCATTGTTATTATCACCATCATCATCATCACCATCTTTGCTCTGCCAAACACAATAGCTTTTGTTTTTGTATAGTTGTTGCTCATTGATTTCTTGAAGTTGGAAGTGTACCAACAGGTTAATAACACACATGTATACATGCACACACACACACACATATTATATATATATATATATATATAGAGAGAGAGAGAGAGAGAGAGAGAAAGAGAAAGAGATAGAGACTAACCAGTGTATTATATGGATGTACGCCTGTATTAAACAGATTAACTCGAAACCATCAAACAATGCAGACTTGAAAGTTTACGGAGCACTTCTGATGAAGAAAAGATTAAGCTGTACGTCAACTATTTCTATGGGAACCAAACACCTGCTAAACGAAGAGGAATAGGCTACCTTGGTGTTTATTGGTATAGACCAGCATTTCTCAACCGGAGTTCCCTGGAACCCTGGGTTCTGTGGAAGGTTCCTAGGCGTTCCATGAGAAAGCATGAGATAAGCTAATGCTAATTTCATGATTGTAATATTACTATGCATGAACAACATGTTATTGGTTAGGGGTTCCTTGAGACATGTAATTTCTTTTAAGGGTTACGCAAGGGTAAAATGGTTGAGAAACACTGGTATAGACACGCAACATGAAATTAAGGACCCAGCCACAGATAATACAGGACGGAGGACCCGGGCACAGAATTCTGAGTCGCATCTCTGTTGTTACCACTTGACGATTGTTATCGTCATCATCATGTTTGTGTTAGTGCCCACTTTTCTATGCTTGTATAGGTTGTATGGAGCTTATTGAGGGAAATTTTCTATGGCTGAATGCCCTTTCTGTCACCAACCTTCACCTGTTTCCAAGTAAGGTGATATTTCCACCTTAGCCAGACATGTTTCCATGAAAGACTGGAAGCAGCAAATATACATGTGTGTGTTTATGTTTCTCCCTGACTACCATTTGAAAAACAGTAGTTGGTTTGTTTACATCCCCATAACTTATTGGTTCAGCACAAGAGATTGATAGAATAAAGTTACCAGGCTTAACTATTTTTTTGTGGGGGGGACTTTCGTCTCTCTCCTGTTTCTGATGAAGAGCTTTGCTCGAAACGTAAAACACCCTTTCTTTCCTTTCGTGAGCATCTTATTAATACTTCGCATGTACCATGTCCTCGCGTTGTTGTTTTTCTCTCATTTTTTTTTTTTATTAATTACACACACACACACACACCCTGCTGTGGACTTCTACATAGACAAAATATATGTACTT
>NC_069004.1:2789080-2803396 GCF_001194135.2 Octopus bimaculoides | reverse complement strand
GCATGTACCATGTCCTCGCGTTGTTGTTTTTCTCTCATTTTTTTTTTTTATTAATTACACACACACACACACACCCTGCTGTGGACTTCTACATAGACAAAATATATGTACTTTGCTGTCAAAGAATCGCACACATGCAAATACAGTTTGCACTTGTCAACATGTAGGACATGGCTTTTCTTTTCGTACCCAACAACTCTCTCTCTCTCTCTCTCTCTCCCTCTCTCTCTCTCTCGCTTCTACCCACCAACACCAACTCATTTTGTGATTTTCCTTCATCCAGTTGTCAGTCATTTGTCATCTATGCCATATGCATACAATACAAATGCATGTGTGTATATATATATATGTATGTATATCTATCTGGGACAAGAACACAAAACATCTGGACAACACACACACACACACACACATATATATATATGTATATATATGGACATAAGCACATGGGGTGGTGGTGGTGGTGGAAAGTAATGTGGTTGCATAGTGTATGTTTTCAGGGTTATGGCAGTGGTCTGCAAATACCTCCTTCCACCTCTTCTTCTGCTTCCCATCTTCTCTTCCTTCTCCTCCTGTTTTCATGTCCATCTTCCATACGGGCAAGGGTTGGACGGTTTGACAAGGACCCAACATGTCCCAAGGGCTGTGCTGCACTCTGACGTCTGCTTTAGTCAAGCTTCCTCTGACTGGATGCCCTTCTTAATGCCAACCACTTTGTAAACTCTTTCCAGGTAGGTTAAGAGAAATTAATGCAAATTTATACAGGATTTTCATTGTAACTTCTTAAATAATAAATGTTTGTGTTGCTTTAAGAACATAAATTTTGGATATTCTATCCAGCAGAACTGGTGATATTTGGCAACTCAAAGCTAATACTACACAATAATTTTCAATTGATTTCAGTTTAGACAATAACAAATGAGAAGTGATCGTTAAAAATAGTGCCACGATATTGGTGTTAAATAGCTTAGTGACTTTTCTAATGCTTGTGCAGATCGACGGAGGTAAATGTTTCGGGCAATTACGATTTTCTAATAATCAATAAATCATAATCTATTTACGTCCTCAGTGGATAATTGGGTTAAAAATCAATAAGTCAAGTGCTAATAGGCAGAACCTAAGCAACTACAGCAAATTGGTCATCATAAAGATGACCGACAACGTGTAAATGGGATGAGAGAAAATACGAAAGTAAGATACAAGCCTTGTTGCATTCATTTGGGCTGCCTTGGTAAGACTGGGATGACAGGATTTTTATGTTGAATATAGAAAGGGTTTAATGATTATACAGAATGCTCGGGTGCCACTTGGAAGGGTTTAGTTAAGCATATATATATATATATATCAGAGAGAGAGAGAGAGAGAGAGTGGTGCAGGCATGGCTGTGTGGTGAGAAGCTTGCTTCCCAGCCGCATGATTCTGGGTTTCTACTGTGTGGCACCTTGGGCAAGTGTTTCTACTATAGCCTGGGGCCAACCAAAGGCCTTGTGAGTGGATTTGTTTGACAAACTGAAAAAAGTCCGTCGTATATATAAATATATATATATCTTTGTATGTGTTTGTGCTAGTCCACCAGCATCACCACCACCTTACAACCAGTGTTGGTGAGTTTACATTCCTGTAACTTAGCAGTTTGGTAAATGACCGATAGAATAAGTACCAGGCTTGAAAAAAAAAATGGTACTGGGGTTGATTTGTTCAACTACACACATGCACACACACACACACGCACACACACACACACACACAATGGACTTAGGCCCAGTATCCATCTACCTATTTTATTCACAAGGCGTTGGTTGACATGGGGCTATAATCGAAGATACTTGAGCCCAAGGGTGCCATGCAGTAGAACCGGACCATGCCTGTGCCTTTAGCTATGCCTATGGTACATAAAAAATAAAACGATTATAAAAATGTCAAAAGTATTGATAATGAACCATTTTCTAATGACACATTTTTCACCAAGTGTTTTTTATGAAATGTCAAGTTTTCATAAAAAAACTGAACTAAATAAAACTGGTTAACATTCTTTATTGAAAAGTGTGAATCAACAGATGTGGCCAGCTTAATAGTTTTGTTTGTGTGCCATATTTATGGAAGTAGTTGTTGGTATGGCTGCAAGTGAATGATGAAACAACCCCTTGCAAACGTTTGACCCTTTTGTTACTATATTTATTTTGAGATGTTCTGTGTTTCTTTCAGTTAATTTTGAGTATAACAAAGAATTTAGTAAAATAACTTAGTTATCATTAAGCTAGTGTTAGGAACATAAATTGTGACTAAGGTTTGGTGGAAGATTTTAATTCAAAACTTATGGAAACAAAACATTTGTACTCAGAGCCAGAGCTGGTTTCAGCCGGTTTGGTAATGAAAGGGTTAAGAATCGTTTCTCTATTATATATTTTAACCCTTTTGTTACCATATTTCTGTTGAGATGCAGTGTGTTTCTTTCAATTGATTTCATTTCAAAGAGAATATTCTTATATATATATATATATAGTCAAACCTTCCAACTCATGCTAGCATGGAAAACGGACGTTAAATTATGATGATTGCCTCAAACATGGCTGTGTAATTAAGAAGTTTGTTCCCACCATGTATGTATGTATCTGTGATTTTGCCTGTCATGCATGTAGAGATCTGTGTTTAAATTCAGGAAGATCAGGAAGCCATGACTAAAATACCAGCTAAGATTAAAGCATGTCAACTCACCACAACAACAAGGAAGCATTGACCTGCTATAAATAGCAGCTAAATTTCTCAGAAAAAATGTAAACCATCTCTAGTGGACATTGCAGTTCGGGATGGGACAGCCACGATTGGAATGTCTCTTATGTGTCTATTTGATCAGGGCTAATTGGTAGTAATTGTTTTGTTTTTTTAAAATTTAAGGTACAGGGTGAATGTTTCCTTGTTTGTGTAGAAACATGTCTGCTCATGGGGAAATATTACCTTACTTGGAAAGAAGTGAGGGGGTTTGGTGTCAGTGGGGGCATTTGGCTGTAGAAAGTCGGCCTCAGCAAATTCTGTCTTTGCCATGGGATCATGGAAAAGTAGACTTTGAAATGATGATGATTGTGTGTGTGAGAGAGAGGGAGAGAGAGAGATATGTAGTAAGAAAAGAGAGAATGTAAAAAAAGAAACAGAATGTCTGAGGGAGAGAGAGAGAGATAATAGTGTGTGTGTTAGAAGGAAAAGGAAGTGTGTGTGTTTGTGTGTGTGAGAGAGAGAGAGAGAGAGGTAGAATGTAGCCTGTGGATGAGAGAGAGAGAGTCGGAGCAGTGTAATGGGTGTCACAAAAAAGGAATATGGGTGTGTATATATTAATTTATGTATAGTCATGTGTGTGTATGTATATATATATATATATATATATCAGGGTTAACATGGGTAATTATACCAGTAATATAACGGTTATTTTTATCCCATAAACAGTTATTCCAACCTCCAACTCTACTGGTAGCATGTAAAAGCACCCATTACACTCTCGGAGTGGTTGGCATTAGGAAGGGCATCCAGCTGTAGAAACTCTGCCAAATCAGATTGGAGCCTGGTGTAGCTATCTGGTTCACCAGTCCTCAGTCAAATCGTCCAACCCATGCCAGCATGGAAAGCGGACATTAAACGATGATGATGATGATATATATCAAAGAAACTAATGAACAAGAATGCAAAACATTGGGAGCGCTTAACAGCAAGGCATACATGGAATGGCAATGGTCTCTCTCACATATGGGCACACGGTCACAAGACTTTTGATATTCAAATTCAGCTGCAGCACTTAATTGTCCTTTGTTTTATTGGTTTCCCCCTCACCATCCTACTCCCCCCTCATTCTCCCCTCATCCCCCTCTCCCAAGGATGATAGAAGCAAAGTCAGAATGTGGTGCTAGTGGTGGTGGTGGTGGTGATGGAATTTCAACTGGAATAAACGATGATAATATTAAGTACATAAACGTAATGGAAATTTGAAAGCAGTTATAAAGTTCATTCAGATAAATGTCCCATCATTGTTTGTTTGTTTGTTGTTTAGATTGGTATTTCTGTTTTTTATGTTGAAGTTTGTCTTAGAAATTACTTTGCTGATTGATAAGCAAAAAGAAAGGTGATTGATTGATTGATGGATAGATGTAGAGAAAGAGAAAGAGAGAGAGATTGATAGACATAGATAGGCGTAGATTCATAGATAAATAGATATGTAGAAAGACAAACAAGATATCCAAAAGTTATCTTTACAGTTCAGAAAAAAGTGAAAAAATATGGATAAGTCATTAGAGTTTATTGGAAAACGTAGGTAAATGAATAAAGTTTAATTAGAAACATCAGAAGATAGGTGCAAGCCAAGCTGTGTGGTAAGAAGCTTGCTTCCGAACCACATGACTCCAGGTTCAGTCCCACTGTGCAACACCTGGGGCAAGTGTCTTCTACCATAGCCTCGGGTTGACCAAAGCCTTGTGAGTGGATTTTGTAGACGGTAACTGAAAGAATTGTGTGCGTCATCATCATCATCATCATCATCGTTTAATGTCCGCTTTCCATGCTGGCATGGGTTGGACGATTTGACTGGGGACTGGCAAGCCAGGAGGCTGCACCAGGCTCCACTCTGATCTGGCAGAGTTTCTACAGCTGGATGCCCTTCCTAACGCCAACCACTCCAAGAGTGTAGTGGGTGCTTTTACGTGCCACCGGCACGAGGGCCAGTCACACGGTACTAGTAACAGCCATGCTCAAAAAGGTGTTTTTTACATGCCACCTGCACGAGAGCCAGTCCAGTGGCACTGGCAACGACCTCGCTTGAATGATTTTCTAAACATGCCACCAGCACAAGTGCTAGTTCCTGGTATTAAGGGTATCATGAAAGGCCTGGTTGGAGGCCTAACCTTCCGAGTTCTTTTTACAGGGCTTCAAAAACTGAAGGACCATTGCAATAAGTGTGTGAATCTGAGAGGGGAATATGTTGAATAAAATCATAATTAACTGATCCTCCTGTATTTCCTTTTACCCAAAATGCAGGAACTTTTCAGCACCACCTTGTGTGTATGCCCACACACACACACACTTAGAAGTGGGGTGCTGTAAAGTTTCTAGCTTTACGAGTATCGTGAAAGGCCCCGATCCTCCTGTAATTTCTTTTACCCAAAGCCAGCACCCTTTCATATACACCATGGAAGCCGGGAAACCGACTCTATGAGCCTATACGAACCAGGAAGGCTCTTTATAAGCTAATTTTATCCCAGACACCACTCTAGGCTATTTTTGTTACTCTATATATGCAGGATGTTTTCATTATCGTGATGGCTAGCTTCATCTTCAGCTGTACAGCTAACTTACTTTTTTTAGATACAGTGATATTTACTGCTAAAAGTACTTTGGTGATGCTTTGTAATGTACTCTTAGATTGCTTTAAATGTTGCATGCTTTAATGCACAACAGGCTACTTCTCTCAGGTTTGAGCTGCTGAAAGTGGGACACATCTAATATGCCCATGCAGCTTTTATGCTATCAAGTACAGTATGTAGGTAAGATAGGTAGGTAGGATGTGGAGGTAAGTAGATATGATAGATGGATACATAGACAGACAGACAGGCAGAAGGCATGCACACAAGGAGGAGTGGTTAGAGTGATAAATAAATAGCTTGATAGACATGGTCTTGATGTAGGAATGACTTCACTTGGCTTTGATTCTGAGGCTTATGATGGGGTGGGGTGGGGTTTAGTGGAACAGAGTGCTCAACATGTGACTCTAGCACTTCAGAGGTAGATTTTGATGGCCTGTATCACAAAAATCACCAGAGAGGATGAGGGAGTGGGGAGAAACCCAGCCCATTTATATGTATATCCGTCCGTCTGTCCATCTATTTATCTATCTTTTGCTTGTTTCAGTCATTTGACTGTGGCCATGCTGGGGCACAATCTTGGAGGCTTTTAGTCAAATGAATTGACCCCGGTACTTATTATTTTTTTGTAAAGCCCTGTACCTATTCTATCAATTTCTTTTGCCAAACTGCCAAGTTATGGGGATGTAAATGTACCAACGCTTGTCAAGAATTGGTGGGGTACACACACACACAACAGGCTTCATTCAGTTTCTATCTACCAAATCCACTCACAAGGATTTGGTCGGCCCCAGGCTATAGTAGGAGACACTGGTCCAAGGTGCCACGCAGTGGGACTGAACCCGGTTTCATGTGGTTGGGAAGTAAGCTTCTTACCACACAGCCACGCTCTTTCAACACTTTTGTTGTTATGTTTCTGTTGAAATAAGCTTCTCTTTTGTTTCAATTAATGCTGAAAATAACGAACAGTTTAATAAAGCAATTTCTTTATTTTGTTGTTGTTTGGAACATAACAGAAATTTATGGATAAAAGGTTTTAATTTGAATACTTCTTTTGTTACCAAGCGTCTGTTTAAATGCAATGTTTTTCATCTTTATCATCATCATCATCATCACCATTGTTTTAACCCCTCAGCATTCAGATTCTTCTGTTAAATGGAATGTTTATTTATTCACATCATTTTGAATTAACCCTTTCGTTACCATATTTCTGTTGAGATGTTCTGTGTTTCTCTCAATTGATTTTAAATATAAGAAAGAATTTAGTAAAATAACTTAATTTTCATTAATCTAGTGTTAGGAACTGTTATGATGTGGGTGTTTCCTACAGTTATAATTAGCAGCCATGTTGTGACTGTTGTATCTACTCTAGTAGCCATGATATTTTCTTGGTATTGGATATGGTGTATCTCTTCTATACCGGAATGGTAATACACCGCTTTGTCTATTGTGCTATTGCTGATAGCTCTGCAAGACACCGAATTTGGACCATCTTCCTTGACTGTTACTCGAAACTCGACTGTAAGATGTAACTAACACTTAACTCCAACCGAGAACTCGGTATAATGACTGACACGACTCCCTGCACTGGTGACCTCTTTTCAATTTTTAGTGACTTGTTTTTACCACTTGTCCCATGAGAGGAGTGTACCATTTCCACTACAACTGGAACATAAATTGTGACTAAGGTTTTGTAGGAAGATTGTAATTCTGAACTTTTTGAAAACAAGACATTTGTACTACAGAGCCATCTCAACAATTTCACCTGGCTTCATGGGTCTTCTTCTCAAGCACAGCATAATGCCCAAGGTCTCACTCATTTGTCATTGCCTCCATGAGGCCCATCACTCAAAAGGTGGTGCTTATTTATTCACATTGATTTGAATTAGTCATATGTTATGTTGTAGCTTTAAGATTTCGGTGATGTGATTGTTTACTTTTAGTAAGACACTGTAGGTTACGTGTAAGGGACTCTAATCGGCCAGTTTGTATTTGGCCCAAATATTGCATTTTGGCCAGGTATGGCTGGTTTAAATGCTAAAGAGTTGAAAATACTGCAAGTAATCCTTGTTATCTCAACAGTCAGGTCTTATTCAATCTCTCTCTCTTTCTCTTTCTCTTTCTTCTTCTTCCAGATAAATTTTATAGTGTGTCAGCTCGTGGCTCTTCTTCTGGGTATTCCGTTCCGCAGAGTGTTGTCACCGAGGAAGACCAGTACGACAGTACGGCATTTGGTGGAGGTGCTTGTTGGTGTCGCACTGACTGTCTTCTGTTTCGGATAGTAAGCATTTCTTTGCAATTCTTCTTCTTCACATTTACTCTCTCTCTCTCTCTCCTTACATTTTTTATTGTCTGTCTCTCTTTTTTTTTCTATCTTTCTCTTTTCCTTTTGTTTTTCTCTCTCTCTCCTCTGTTTTCCTTTCTTTTCTCTTTTTATCTCTCTCCTTAAATTTTATTTAAAACATCCCCCCCGCAAAATGGTGGGTTACCTAGAGACCCTTTTTTATTGTAGTATTTGAGAACTACTGCCATTATTAATGATTTCCATGAAAATTCCAACACTAATCGATTGTTTTTTTTTTCTACTTTCTCTTTCAATTTTTTTTCCTCGTCCAGTCAAGTATGGCACATTGTGGCTCAGTCTGCCGTGACATACATTATCCTGTTAGTGGCGCCAGCGATGCTGGCACATAAGATTGTCTTTGTGTTTGCAATGGGCTACCTGTCCTGTATGCACATCTACCGGCAGTATTACGATTATGGAGGATATACAATGGATATAACTGGGTAAGTAACGGAGCAACAAGATATCTCCATGTGTATGTCTCCATGTGTTCTCTGTGCATGTGTGTATGTCCATCTGTGTGTGTGTCTACACGCTCTTAATTATAGCTTTATCCACTTCAAGTTCTGAAGGTAAAAACGAATTGTTTCATGTTCTCTTAAAGTTTCTAAATTCTTATGTCATAAACCTCTTACAATTCTTGATGGTAAAAACAAAATTTCCAAAGTGTGTAACGTTTGTCATTCCTACATGAGATGTGGGTTCAAATCCCACCAGTGGCCTTTGAGTTTTTTTTATCCCGAGGTTAAAGTAGAAGACACTTGCCTAAGGTGCCATGCAGTGGGACTGAACCTGGAACCATACGGTTGGTAAGCAAGCTACTTACCACACAGTCACTCCTATATATATATATATATATATATATATATATATAGACATACACACACACACAAAGGGCTTCTTTCAGTTTCCGTCTGCCAAACCTACTCACAAGGCTTTGTTCGACCCAATGCCATCATAGAAGCCACTTGCCCAAGGGGCCTCACAGTGGCACTGAATCCTGAGCTGTGTAGTTGGGAGTAAACTTTGTATATCTCTGTGTATATGTGTATATATATATATTTGTACGTGCATACGTACACATTTTTTAATTAGCCGCTAATTATCATTTTCTGATTGACAGGCCTCTCATGATCAGCAGCCAAAAGTTGAGCAGTCTGGCGTTCAACCTATACGATGGCAGGTATCGCGACGACAAAGATTTATCGAAAAGCCAACGCCAGTATGCTGTCAGGTACGTAGACATGGAGTATTTAATCATATGATCTCATGACCTCGTGACCTTCATGTTGTTCGTCTTGTTGCTGTAGTTATTGCTGGGCTCTAGGTGTTCCAGATATGACCACTCCATCATTTTTATAATTTTTGGTTCTCCGTTAGTACAGTAATTATACATTGTAAGATGGTGGTTTGTGATTTGTTGAGGGGGTTTGGTTGGTATTTCTAGCAGATGTAGTGACCACATAGAAAATGCCCGTGATGTGTTGTTTTATATTATTATTTTTTTTTATTTGTGTTTTGTTTTGCAATCCTTTCATCTTTTTACTTGTTCCAGGCACTGTGCTGCGGCCATGCTGGAGTACCACCTTGAAAGGTTTCAGACAAACAAGTTCAGCGCTAGCGCTCATTTTTAGAAGTTTGGTAGTTATTCTGTCAGTCTCTTTTGCCGCAACTGCTAAGTTATGGGGATGTAAACAAACCAACACTGGTTGTCAAATGATGGTGGGACACAAACACAAATACAAGAACAAACAGATACACATATATGTACACACACATATTCATGTATACACACACACACACACATATATGATAGATAAAGGTCCTTCCTGAGTCATATAGACTGATAAGGGCCCTTTTCCTGATCTGTCTAGCATATATATCCCCCACCTGAGTGGGCTGGAGTATCGTAAAATAAAGTGCCTTGCTCAAGAACACAGTGCATTGCTCAGTCCAAGAATTGAAACCGCAATCTTACAATCATAAGTCCAACACCCTAACCACTAAGCCACACACACACAGAACAGGCTTCTTCATAACTTCCATTATTCAAATTCACTCACGGCCCAGAACTGTAATGGAAACAGTCGGTGAGATTGAACCCGAAATCACATGGTTACAAAGCGAGCTTCTTAACCACATAACCATGCCTACTGTGTATTATATTAGACAAAACTCATGGCAGAGGTATGTAATTACATTATGGACTGCTGTATGTGATGACAGCTAAAATATTCAGACAGGCTGCTGCTACTGCTGCTGCTTCTGCTGCTGCTGTTGTTGTTGTTGTAATATGTGACATTCAACAAATCAAACCAGCAGACAGACAGTCTGTGTGTGACATTAGAGAAGTTTTTAAGCAGATCTGTTGTGTGTATGAGACTTTAGATTAATAACTGGCAGCCGACTTGTATTTGATTACAGTTATTAATGTATCCATACACACACACATATATGTTAATTAACAAGCTGCTGTGCTGGTGTTCGTTATTTACAACTGCTTAATGGTCCTAATGATTTTTCTCACACCCACCCCACACCAACTATAAATAATGTGAAACTGAAAGAGTTTATGGTATCAAAGTCTTTCCTTATGTGTTCATTCATCACCTGTTTTTACACCCTGTTGCAGGGGCAGACCGAGAGTATTAAGGGCCCTTGGCCATAACTGTTTACTGGGCCCCTTTGAATGTGTGTTTTAGTAGAGTTAACATGTAGAGTGCGGGCCCCTAAGAGCTCTGAGCCCTTGTGGTTTGTATTGCAGTCCTTTTATCACCCCTGCCCTGTTGTTACTGGAGTTGTGTATAAGTGGCCAAGTATTCCACAGAAGCATGTATTATAAACGTAATTGTGATGCTGTTGGTGGTAGTTGTAGGGTGACTGTGGTTTTTTTTTTGTGGCAGTGGTGGTCACATAAGCAATTATTGTTGTGGTGTTACCAATAGTTGCAATGATGGGATTTGAATGTTATAAAGGACCATAACTGTTGCCTTAAAACAACTCCAAATATTTCCATTTTCAGCCGACGTTCAACAAACCCTTCAAATACACCACCCTAATTAATATATATATTAATTAATCTCGTGTTATTGTTTTAATGCTTTGTCTTTTGGTTTCAGGTCGATGCCATCATTGCTCCACTTTACAAGTTACATGTTTTATTTTCATGGAATCATTATCGGTCCTCTTGCCTTCTATGCAGACTACATGCATTTTATAAATGGTGACTGGTACCAAGAGTGGGAAGTTGTAAGTACATGTGTTCTTGGTATTAATTACCATTTGATAAGGTAGCAATCTGGTAGAGCTGTCAGCACACCGGACACAATGCTTAGTTGCGTTTTGTCTGTCTTTATGTTCTGAGTTCAAATTCCGCCAAGGTTGACTTTGCCGTTCATCCTTTCGTGGTTGATAAAATAGCGTAGCAGTCAAGTACTGGGGTTGATGTAATCAACTAGCCCTCTTCCCCACCCCGAAATTTCTGACCTTGTTACTATAACAGAAAGGATTATTATTAATGCAAAAATGGTGAGCTGGCAGAATCGTTAGCATGCTGAACGAAATGTTTAACCCTTTCGTTACCAACCCGGCTCTGGTTCTGTGTACAAATGTCTTGTTTACATAAGTTTTAAATTAAAATATTCTACCAGACCTTAGTCGCAATTTATGTTCCTAACACTAGCTTAATGATAACTAAGTTATTTTACTAAATTCTTGGTTGTACTCAAAAGTAATTAGAAGAAACATAGAGCATCTCAAAATAAATACAGTAACAAAACGGTCAAATTTGCATATGGCTTAGTGGTTAAGAACACGAGCTACTAACCCCAAGATTGCGAGTTTGATTCCAGGCAGTGACCTGAATAATAATAACAATAATAATAATAGTAATAATAACAACACCAACAACATAGAAAAATACCTTAGGAATGAGAACCCAGGTTTGAAATTTCCCCAAGACACCTGATGAAGGCTGGGGGGTATATCAGCCGAAACGTTGTCTTAACAACAAACAAGATGAGGACAAATATCTGTTAAATGTACATAATTCCTCATCTCCCCTAAATATAGAACTGTAAAGGCTAAAGAGTTAAACCATTGATAATCATATGATGAATGATGATAATGAAATATCTTTTCCTCAGAATTTCAACTTTTTTTTTGCATTTTTGTCCCTGCCTTCCCAATTCCTTCCTCATGAGGTAGATATAGCTATTCCAAAATGCCACTATGAAATTCTTTAAATACTGAAATTTAAAAAGAAAAATTATTTTCTAAAATTAAATTCTATTTCTGAAACATAACTTTATATCTTAAAAGAATTAACTAATATTTATTTATTTTACTTTAAACGATTTAAAAGATTAAAACGAATTCTTCCTTTCTTATATTTCATTTATTATTATTTTTTTTTTTTCCTGTTCCAGGATGGCCAAATAGTTCAGAAACCTTTAGAAAATGTGCCATCACCAAGAGTAAGTTTCTCTTCAACTTTATTTTCTTTTATAATTTTGTTTTTTTGTTATGTCTTGGGAGGGTCATTATGCCAGTAGGGGCACAAACACCTACACACTGGTTTGGTTTCACTTCTTTTTATTCTTAGTTACCTAGGTAACCAATTAACTAATAAATTAATCATTGAAGCGTTCCCTCCTTTTACTTAAATAATTTTTGTTACTGATCTCAGTTTTTCTACAAAGGTCTTTCTACTCAACAAAATTTCCACTCAGTAGCTCATGAACGCTCAGTATTGTCTTTGTGTATTCCCAGGGCTCAGCGGATCCCCGGTTGAAGTCACTGGTGTTAGCGTTTTGGTTGGGATATCAGCTGAATTATCTCCCCTACAACAAGGGAGATAATCTATCATTACTAAGATTAGGAGAGGAAAAATTGCCACACTTTTAATACACACACACACACACACTTATGCACGCGCGAATACTTGGGTCGGAGCGTCAGGTAGTATATCGTCCGAACCAAGGGGTCGAAGGAGGCGCACAGAGATATTAAAACAAAACAAACAAAAAAAAAGGGAGTGGAGTCTCGTGAATTCTTGACGTGGTTGAGGTTGGTCTCACCCCTGTCCCATCCAGGGCCCTGAAAGCAACTTTGCTGTAGCTTGTAAAATTTCTCCTTGAGGCCACACAACTGGAACCCTCATCATGATAACTCCCCCCCCCCTGTTTATGTAAACAAAACGGACAGATTTGTCCAGTTTTAATTGTTAAAAACGTTAGTGCCTCTTCTGTGATGAATGGTAACTGACTTTTTTTTGTTCTTTTTTTTTTTTTTTTGGCCTGTTTGTAGGTGGCTGTTACGAAGAAGCTTATCGGCGCCTGCGTTTGTGCTGTCATTCTGCTCACAATGCCGAAAATCATCCCACCACAGAAAATGCTGGGTATGTTAACATTAACGAACTTTTTCTACGTACATCCGAATCTCCATCCCTTCTTATTAGCTTGTTTGCTTGATGTCGAATGCTGTCATCACATCCCTCACAAAAGCTGACCACAATTTATGTTCCTAACACCAGCTAAATGATAACTAAGTTATTTTACTAAATTCTTTGTTATATTTAAAATTAATTGAAAGAAACACAGAGCATCTCAAAATAAATACAGTAATGAAAGGGTTAAACCATGCACCACCCTAAATACGCTACACTCTTCTTGTTTACACAAAATATAAGGACCTTTCCGTTTTCGTATATCCTTTTCTTCTCTTTCTCCTTCAGAACCTGAATTCATGGAAAACACCAGTTTCCTGTGGAAGTTACTCTACATGACGATAACTGTATCGTTCGTACGAGAGAAATACTATTTTGCTTGGGTCTTAAGTAAGTTGGATGTGAACCTACTTTCTGTAAACAGCACTGTCTTAACTTTTACTGGCTGCAGTCATTAGGCTGCGGCCATGCTGGGGCACCACCTTGAAGAATTTCTAGTCGAATGACTCAACCCCCAGGACTTACCTGTGTTAAGCCAGGTGCTTATTCTGTCGATCTCTTTTTGTCAAATTGCTAAATTACGAGGATGTAAACACACCAACGCCGGTTGTCAAGGAGTGGTGAGGGACACACACACACATACAGTAATCCCCTGACTATCGCTGGTGTTACGTTTTAAAACTCCCGCGCGCATAGGTGAAAATCGGCGAAGTAGAAACAGTACTGAACTGTATATTTTTAAAAATTATTTTGATAATTTGTATATATTTATTTTATTATAAATGCAAAAACAACACCATGGAGGAATCGACGTAAGCTTTAAATAATAAACCGCGAGACGGCGAGGGGTTACTGTATACACACACACGTGGACAATAACAAAATGGAGGGCGGGGGGGAGCATGTTTAGGCGATTGAAAGAAATCGAATGCAAAACGAAATACTTCAGTAGTTACCTCCCTTATTCATACGCGCGCGCGCATAATAATTCCATCGGTGTTTCAAAGTTTTTGTTTCCCAGATACGATCGATCACACGCACACTCACACACACTCTCTCTCTCTCTCACACACACACACACTGACAAATGGTGAACTAAATTAATATTTAGGCCAGGAAACGCCGGGTAGCTGTACTTTTCAAGGCTTTTTTATGTTTTTTTAATTTTTATTTTAATATCTCTTTAC
>NC_069004.1:2787448-2788713 GCF_001194135.2 Octopus bimaculoides | reverse complement strand
CCACGGAGGAATCAACTTAAGTTTAAATAATAAACTGCGATAGGTGAACCGCGATATAGCGAGCGATTACTGTGTATGTATAATTTGCATATATATCGTCCCTGTAACTTAGCGGTTCAGAAAAAGGGACCAATAGGTTAAGAACCAGTCTTTTAAAAAGTAAGTACTGGGGTTGATACACTTGACTACAATTTCAAGGCAGTGCTCCAGCATGGCCGCAGTCTGATGAATGAAACAAGTAAACGATAAACATGTAAGTATGTATTAGTATATTTATGTAATTTATGTATGCATATATATGTATATATATATATATATATGTATACAGTAGAACCTGGCATGGCAGTATGAGTGCCCCATTGTAGGAGTAATTTGTTGTACAAGCACACAAATCGTCCCATCTTTAAGGTAATTCAGTTAATAAAACCAGTTTACATATTTCTTTTGTATTCTCTTTTTTATAATTATCATTTTACTTGTAACCACACCTTTTCTGTTTTAAAACCCATAACAAATTATTTTGCGGGGGCTGGAATGGATTAATTATATTTTAGTTAATTTTAATGGGGAAAAAGTGATTTGTAAAATGTGTAAATTGTAAGACGAGCTCGGTCATGGAACAAATTAAACTCGTACTGTATCTATCTATCTATCTATCTATCTATCAGATTGGAGCCTGGTGCAGCCATCTGGCTCACTAGTCCCCAGTCAAACCGTCCAAACCATGCCAGCATGGAAAGCGGACGTTAAACGATGATGATGATGATGATGATGTTATATTGTTTTATTTCATGTGCTGTTGCTGCTGTTTACCTCACAACACAGCTGAAGCAGTGAACAACTCTGCCGGATTAGGATTCAATGGTTTCAACGAAAAGGGGGAAGCGAAATGGGACCTGTTAGAGAACGTCAATATATATGGAGTGGAGGTATGTATCCTTTTAATTCTTCTCCCACCTCTGTCTGTCCGTCCCTCTCTCTCTCTCTTACATGTGGGACACTTTTGCTGTTTCAAGTGCAGACATTCTAAATTGTATCCCAAGAAAGGCTCCTTAGAGTTGAACAAATTGACCCCAGGACTTATTCTTTGTTAGCCTAGTACTTATTCTATTGGTCTCTTTTGCCGAACTGCTAAGTTACGGGGGACGTAAACATACCAGCATCGGTTGTCAAGCGATGTTGGGGGGACAAACACACACATGTGCATACGATGGGCTTCTTTCAGTTTCCGTCTACCAAATCCGCTCACTTGCTGCACAGTGAGA
>NC_069004.1:2783492-2787237 GCF_001194135.2 Octopus bimaculoides | reverse complement strand
CCTACAATGTCTTCCAATTTCTTTGTTTGCAGACTGCTGGCAGTCAGAAGGATATCATTGACAACTGGAACAAAACATCGACCATTTGGTTACGTCACACCGTCTACGACCGTGTACCGAGGATGCGTACGATGTCCGTGTTTGCCGTGAGTGCGTTGTGGCATGGTTTCTACCCTGGCTATTATGTCACGTTTGCCACTGGGGCCATGTTTACAATTACGGCCAGATTGGTAAGTTTGCTGTTGATTTCTTTGAGCAGGTGTGTGTGTGGGAGTGGGAGTGCTGGTGGGGTTATAGATTAAACAAGGGAAAACACAAGAATACTCCCCTCTCCACACCTAGATTCCACACACACACATATACACATACATGCATGCACACACACTCTCTCTCTCGTTTCTCTGTATCTTTTCTATCTCTTCTCCCTCTCTGTCTGTCTCTCTTTCTTTCTTCTATAATCTCTCTTTTTCTCTCTCTCTTTTCTCAGTCTTTCTGTCTCTTCTCCCTGTCTCTCCCTTTCTCCTTTCTCTGTTTCTCTTTAATATAACATCTCTTTGTCTCTCTCTCTCTCACTCATATCTCTTCTTCTTTCTAACAGCAACATCTCTCTTTCTCTCTACTCCTCTCACTTTCTCTTTCTCCCCCTTATTTTCAATCCCTCCCTCTCTCTCTGTCTCTCTGCAATATTATACATCTCTCCCTCTTTTTCTCTCTCTGTCTTCAGGTACGAAGGAATATTCGCCCATTATTCATCAAAGCTAATCTACATCCTCTCTACAATGTAATCACAACGATATTCGCTCGAGTAACAAACTCCTATGGAGCCCTGCCGTTTGTCTATTTGGAATTTATGCCTGGAATAAAAGTCTACTTGTAAGTATCTGACCCTTTGACCATCCAATCTTTCACTTCTTTTACGCGGTACCAGCATTGATGCTCTTCGTGTGGCACCAGCATCGGTGCTTTCTATGTGGCACTGGCACAGGATTAAACAAATCTATGTCCCGCTCATTTTATTTATTCATGGCTTTTCATTTCCATTTCTTGTCTTGTTTCTGTCCTCGTCTGGTTTTTCCTCTCTTATGTCGTTTTTGTCTCTTTTGCAGGTCAGTCTATTGTTGGGCGCACGTCTGCTGTTTGTTGATCATTCTTCGGTATTCTTTGTTCGCCAGTCCACACAAGTCAAAGGCAGACCCACACCATCGCTCAGTACCACAAACATCCACCGCAACAACAGAAACAACAACAACAACAGCAACACCTCCATCAGACGGGTCAAAAGAAAAAGAACTCTAATGAACTCTTCTGTTATATACACTTAGTTGTAAACACACAGCACACACACATACATATACACACATACATATACACACAGACATACACACACACATATATACACACACACACACATGCACGCACACATATCGACACATGCACACACACACACACAGATTGAGTAAAATGTGTGTGTGTATATATATGTATATATATATATATATATATATATATATATATATATATATATATATATATAGATATATTTTAATTGCAAGAAGTTACAAAGTGACTCAAGAACTGAGAATTTCGTTTGTGGCACTTGTCAGTTAAAAATATATGTACATACACATGCACACACACACACATAAGCACATTTGCTTGTGTGTGTGTGTGTATACTTATATGAGCACATTATAATAAATATATTAATATATATGTATATATGCACAAAGTGTGTGTGTGTGTGTGTTTAAAGAAATAGTTCAGCTGAGTGCCATGAATCTTTTTATCAAATCAATTTTTCAGGGCTTCTAGTTGACAATAAGCCCTTCAAACACACACACACACACATGCAAAGATATATATATATATATTACTCTGTGTGTGTATGTGTTTGTATATGTGTGTGTATGTATATATATATATATATATATATATATATATATATATATATATATATATATACATACACAGACATGACAGAATGAAATAGACACCCTTATAATCATTAAAATTTATTTAAATCTGAAATTATACATTCAAATTATTTATTTATTATTCTAATGTGAATATCCAATATTTAGTAGACATTCCCTTTGCATTTTTCAATGCAAGGACCCTATTATGCATGTTACTGATCAGATGACGATTATTCTCTTGAGGAATTTCTTACCAAGTTTCATGCAGTAATTTCAAAAGATCTGGATACTTTCTTGTTCTTTTAACGAAGTGTCCTGCCCATTATGCCCCAGAGGTGCTCAATAGAGTTCATATCTGGTGACTAGCTTGGCCATGGAAGCTTTTTAATGCCATTCTCTTTCAATTAATTTTGGGTCCTTTTAGCCATGTGACAAGGAGCCCCGTCTTCCATAAATAAAGAGTCTTCTTAAATCATTTCACCACTGAAGAAGATTGGAAGGAATCCTTTCTGCAAAATGGACATATATTTATCTGAGTTTATGTTTCCCTCACATTCTACCAGCTTTGATCTACCATTGGTCCAAATTGCTCCTCAGACCATCACAGAATAGTTGCCGTGTTTCATTATTGGCGGCAATTATTTCACGTCAAATTCTTGATCACAGAGTCTCCAGACCCACACTCGACCACTGTCAGAAAATACAGCAAATCTGGACTCATCAGAGAATATGACAGTGTCTAAAAATGCTAGTGACCTCTCCACCACCTCACTGGCCCAATCTTTTCTTTGCTTGATATTGGCTGATTGAAGAAGTGGCTTCCTTCTTGCTGCTTTCCCATAGTAAACAAATTTGTGGAAATACCTGACAGCTGTTCTGGGACTGACATCAACGTGTTTTGCTATGTCAGAGGCCTTACAATGAGGATCATCCTCCACACCTCTCTTAACAAAGCAAAGAGTCCTGTCAGGGGGACCTGGTTGACCTGGGTAAGGTGATGTGGACTCCTTCTCCTCTCTGGTGAATTGCGCAATCACTCTATTAACTGTAGAAAGTGGGATTCCAAGGTTTTCTACGATTTTACTCTGTGTCCACCTTCAGATTGACCCACAATACGGCCTCTTAGAAATTCAGACAGTTCCAAGGCTTCTTTTGTATATGGCATGATTAAACAATCACATAGAAACTGAAACAAAAATATCAATTAATAAAAAATATAGACCTTTTCAAGTGAGAACAAAAATAAAACAATGTTTTATGGGGTGTCTATTTACTTTTGTCGTGTGTGTGTATGCATGTTTTTGCATGTGTGTTTATAACAGATACTCACACCTACACATATACACACATATATATATAAGCACATATACACACATATATATATAAGCACATATACACACATATATATATAAGCACAAACACCTGCAACTTTTTTGCTGCATTATCTTAATATATTATTTCCAATAAGAAAAACAATAATTACTACAATTAAATAGATATTAATTATGAAAGAAAAAAAAAAAAAAGCCAAGAAAAATATAAAAACATGAAAGGAAAGATGGCGTTGTCTCTGACCAGGAGACAACTAAATTGTACGAGTGAGTCAGTGTGTGTGTGTGTGTGTGTGTGCGCGCATGTGTTGGGTCACCTCGTTACCAAAAGCTACCTTTGTTCTGCTTTTTTTTTATAAATCTTTTCCATTTACTTTTTTTAACTACTCCTGCTATTATTCTTATTATTATTATTATTATTATTATTATTACTACTACTACTACTACTACTAAAGCGACGATTTGGCAGAATCATTAACAAACTGGGCAGAATGAAAA
>NC_069004.1:2779414-2783235 GCF_001194135.2 Octopus bimaculoides | reverse complement strand
GAAATGCTTTGGGGCATTTCGCCTATCACTACGTTCCGAGTTCAAATTCCGTCGAGGTCGACTTTGCCTTTCTTCCTTTCGAGGTCGATAAATTAAGTACCAGTTGCGTACTGGGGGGTTGATCTAAATTGACCTACGCCCTTCCCTGAATTTACTTGGCCTTGTCCCAAAATTTGAAACCATTATTATTATTATTATTATTATTATTATTATTATTATTAGCATGCTGGGCGAAATGCTTAGCGTCATTTCGCCTGTTGCTTCATTCTGGGTTCAAATTGCACCAAGGTCGACTTTGCCTTTCATCCCATTGGGGGTCGATAAATTAAGTACCAGTAAAACACTGGGGTCGATGTAATTGACTAGGACGCTCCCCCACAAATTTCAGGCTTTGTGCCTTTATTAGAAAGGATTATTATTATTATTATTATTACTATTATTATTATTATTATTATTACTATTACTATTATTATTATTATTATTATTACTATTATTATTATTATTATTATTACTACTAAGGTAGCAATCTGGCAAAATCCTTGCATGCTAGACAGAATCTTTTGCAGGATTTCTTCTGTATTTATGTTCCTCGTTCAAATTCAGTGGAGGTCAACTTATCCTTTCGAACCTTTCAGGGTCGATAAATCAAGTACTTGTGAAACATTGGGGTCGATGTAATCGACTAATCCCCTCCCCCAAAATTTCAGGCCTTGCACTTATATATAGTAGAAAAGATTATTATTATTATTATTTAAATAAATATCAGTCACATACTCTTCTCAAAAAATGCTGGCCTTGTGTCAAGATTTGAAACCGTTATTAATGACTGTGGGCTGACAGAATTGTTAGCGCTTTGGACAGAATTGCCCAGCAGTATTTCTTGCACTTCCTGATGTTCTGAGTTCAAATCCTGCTGAGGTCGACTTTGTCTTTTGGGATCGAGTAAATATGTACCACTTTAGCCAGGGGCCGGGGGGCCGGGTGTGCATGTGTGTCTGTGTAATTGACTTCTCCTCTTTAAAAATTCTGGCCTTGTGCTAAGAATTATAAAGAATTATTGTTAAAGTGGTGAATTGGCAGAATCGTTGGCGCGTCAAACAAATTGCTTAACGGCAATTTTCCTGGCTTTTTTACATTCTGATCTTGAAATTCCACCGAGGTCAGCTTTGCTTTTCATCCTTTCAGGGTCGATAAAAATAAAAGTACCAGTGGAATACTGGGGGTCGATGTAGCTGACTAAGATGTTTTCCTCAACTTTCAGGCAGTGAGTTGGCAGAATCATCAGCGCATCAAACAAAATGTTCAGCAGCATTTCTTTTTAACTTTTTTTTACATTCTGATTTCAAATTCTGCCAAGGTGAACTTTGCCTTTCATCCTTTCGGGGTCGATAAAATAAGGACCAGTTGAACACTGGGGGTTGATGTAATCGACTTGCACCCCCCACTCCCACCACCACCACCACCACCACCAAATTTCAGGTCTTGTGCCTATAGCAGAAAGTATTATTATTATTATTACTATTATTTATTTATTTTTTTATTACCACCACCACCGCCACACTATTCTTGACCCATCCTGTCTGAATCTTTCAGAACAAAACACAAAAAAAAAAGAATTTTTTTATATTCTGTTGTTTTTCTTCCTTTTTTTTTTTAAATTAAAAAGAAAAATGAAAAGTAAAAAGAAACACTGAAAAATAAACCAAAAAAAAATATTAAAGCAGTTAATTATATTTAAAACGATTAATAAGTTTTCTTAAAAGTTTTGCTCATTCCAGTTTTCTTCAGTTTTGCCTTTGTTGTACATTTATTGTATGAAGTGTGAATTTATATGTGATTGGGGATTTTTTCTGTCCTTCCTGTGTACGTGGCCCAACCAACATAAATTTCTGTCAGTGAGGATTTCCATTCTAGGAGGCAAACCAGCACACTGTAGGATCTCTTTGTTCCTGACTTTGTCAAAGAAAAAACCGTTCATAATCTGTTGCAACTGTCGCATCATATTTGTATCTAACTTGGTCTACCTGAGCTTTATAGACTGTCCAGATTTCAGCTCCTGTGGTGGAAATCCTTATTGATAGAAATTTACGTTGGTTGGGCCATGTACACAGGATGGACAATAGCAGACTTCCCGGATGACTCCTTTACTCCTGACTGCGAGGGGAAAAGAAACCAGGGAATAACTAGACTGAGATTCAAAGATATTGCAAAAAAGAGAATACGAAGTGGAAAGCTGAGGGGCTGCGCCATGATTCAGTCTTATTTGCCATGGTTTCTATGGCTGGAAAAAAAAACGAGGTACTACTGTACTAATATAACAGAAGAGGTGAAAGAATGATCTAGAACAATAAAAAGAAAAGGGTGGGGTGGGAGGAACGGTTTACATTTCCTCAAATATCCAAGCAGTTAAGATTCGTGATGACAAAAATAAAAATCTTGTGACGTCGCAACTCATTTCTACAGCTGAGTGAACTGGAGCAACGTGAAATAAAGTGTCTTGCTCAAGAACACAACAACACACAGCCCGGTTCTGGAATTGAACGCACAACCTCCTGATTGTGAGCCCGATGCTCTAACCACTGAGCCATGCACTTTCTTTTACGTGCCACCTGCACAGGAGCCAGTCCAGCAGCACTGGCAACGAATTCGCACGAATGTCTTTTTACGTGTCACTGGCACAAGTGCCAGGAAGGCGACAATCTTGTCCGCCTCTTTCAACCACAGACCTTCTTTATTCACCCCATCCTCATCTCCACGTCTCAATATCATCCAGCCAGTCTCTCTTCTCTTTAGTCGCCTTCTTTTTTAATTTGCCTTTTAGCTGCCTCCAATTAAACAAACGCGTCTATTAATTATTTCCAGCTAAAGTGACGAACTGGTAGAATAATTAATACTGCGGTTCCAATTAAACGTGTTGGGATGTAGTAACTCTTAATGAAATCCTGGCTCCCCGACCAATCTAGTGTAAAATTAAATATTGATGTAATTCCCAATTAAGCGTTTCAATGAGTTTGGCAATCCTAGTGGTACCCATTTTCTCCGCATAATATTTGTGCTGGTGGTTCTTAGTGAGTTCGCCTGCTTTCGGCATGTTTCGAAGCTGTTATTTTTCTTTTTGTTTTTACTCCTTCTGGGTACTCACATACACTTCTCATTGATGAAACCTAGTAAGAGCTTAGTTTAATCTCTGACCATTCAATCACGAAAAGGTTTTTAATTCAGGATTAAGTGGTTAAACGCTATAAGGATTCTATTAGCATGCAGTAGTTCTGACCGCATAACGTAAGAGTAACCTCCCTTTATTGCAGTTAGAGTAATGTCCCCTTGTACACATTTTCAAATTTGTTCTGATAATTCTCGTCGTTACAGCAGTGATAGTCTTAAAATATTCCAGATGTCGAAAGTCTGCGAAAGGCATCAACATTCCTGTTAAGTTCACAATGAATTTGCAATGCTGTAGCATTAGCAACACCTGTGTGTATATGTCTATACGTGTTTATGTTTATAAACATCACAGAACATGGGAAATACTCGAGGGTTTTTGAAGAGGTCGGCTCGGTGCGTAAAGAATCAATGAAAATTCCACACGACCGCTTAGAAATAACAAACTTACCTACACGCACACGCATACGCACGCACGCACGCACACACTGTGTCTAAAATAACAAAAATAAATGCTAGATAATGTATTCCTCGATACGTTAAGTCTGCCTTAAAGACGAAATAGTCACGGCTGGGATCTACTTGATCATATGTCTACTTAATCATGACGCAATGAAGGCTAAACAACAAATGCCTTCGTAGTCTTTTTAGATGTATGT
>NC_069004.1:2776110-2779225 GCF_001194135.2 Octopus bimaculoides | reverse complement strand
ATATATATATATATATAACTGTGTATGTATGTGTGAAAGTTGGCCGGGCGAAATGCTTGGCGGGATTTCGTTTGTCTTTGTGTTCTGAGTTCAAATTCCGCCGCGGTCGACTTCGCCTTTTATCCTTTTAGGGGGCGATTAAATAAGTACCAGTGGTGTACTGAGGTCCATGTAATCGACTGTCCGCCTTCCTCAAATTCCAGGTCTTGTACCTTTAGTAGAAAGGATTGCGTGTGTGAATGTGTGTGTGTGTGTTCATGTGTGCTCCCTCACTGCTTTACAACCAGTATTGATTTCTTTACGTCACCGCAACTTAATGGTTCACCAAAAAGGGTCTGATATAATAAGTACTAGACTTATAAAATAAAACCGTTGACCATTACCTATAAAGCTTTCACGGCGGGACATTCGCTTCTTCAGCTCTTGGCTCTAAGGAAAATAACGATCTCGGCACCTTCCCACAGGACCGCTTTCTTCAGCTGTCCTGGGCAGCGTTAATCTTATCAGAGAATGCCGACGATCTGTTGGCCCACAATGTCGTAGCCCTTTTCTCTCTTCCTATTTCCGGTCATCCACGTAGTCACCTCAGCAAACCTGGAGATTCAGCAGAAACCATTCCAACATTTCAAGGATGTTTTTTTACCACATGCTACAGGATTTGTTCTTTGCTTGCAATTTTGTTACTCTTTTCCTCATATATCTCTTCTGTCGTGTGTGTGCGTGTGCTTGTATGCGTGCGTATGTGTGTGGGCGTTTGCACTTGTAGTTTATAGGTGTGTGTGTGTATGTATTTGCGTGCATGAGTACGTATGTGTTTGTCTTTGGTCTATGTATGTATGTGTGTGTGTGTGTTTGTGTTTGAGTGCAGAGGAAGGGGGGTGGGGTGAGAGGGTTCGAGTACAAAGTTTTTGGCATCGAGTACAAAACTGACTGACACATAGGATATACAACAGCAACACCAACAACAACACCATGTAATGCAATACAAAGTCAACAACACTAAAATAACAATAATCGTAAAAGGGAAGATGTAACTTAAATGGTTCACGGATTAAGGAACAACGGTGATGATGATGATGATGATTGCTCCAAGACTTGTTGCGTCATTTTCTTCTTCTATTATTACTACTACTACTACTACTACTACTACCACCTTTTCCTCCTCCTCCTCTTTCTCTACTCTTCTTCCTCTTATTCCTTCCACTCTCCCACCCTCTCTTCTTTTTCTTCTTCCACCTCCTCCCCTCACACTCTCCTCCTCTTTTTATGCATCCCCCCCCCCGAAAATTGCTATTCATTCAACCTTGCTTTTACTATAAATAGCAAAACAAAAACCAGCGTCGGTGGTCGAAGGTGGCCGGGGTGGTGATGCCAGTCCCAAGTTGTAATCGTCATCGTAATTTTGGTGGTGCTTGTGGCTTGCTATTAGAACCTGTGGTTTTAGCTTCAGGTTTTAATGGTGGTGGCGATGGTGGTGGTGGTAGTATTGGTGGTGGCGGCAGTGGTGGTGGTGGTATGAGTAATGGTTGGTGCTGGTCATAGCTGTGATGATGACGGTGATAATGATAATGATGATGATGCTATTATCATAGAGAATCTGTTTCCTTTGTTCACGTTTCACCTCATTCACAATTTAGTTGAGAGGAAAAGGACGAGGAGCTGGGTGGGTGGGTAGAGGAGGGGTTACTTCTTTTCTGACTACTTTTGACATGCTTTCCTTCCTTTCTTCCTTTCTTTCTTCTTTTCATTCATTCTCTATCTGTCCGTCTCTCTCTCTCTTTCATTTTTCTTTCACCTGTCCTTCTTTATCTCTCTTACTTACTTCTTTCTCTTTCATTCTCACACTTTTTCTTCCTTTCCTTTCATCTCCTCCTACCGCTCTCTCTCACTTTCCCTCCATCCTACCCTCTCCACCCACTCACCCCTGGCCTTGTTAAAACCACCTCAATGGACTGGTCAGTACAACGTCCACTGTCCACCACAAGTAAACAATAAACTCGTTAGTTTCGACTCCATCGAAAACACATCTTTTTTTAAAATTTTATACTCATTATAGTGTTTATCTTTATCCCCCCTCTTAATTACTGTGTTTGTAATTATTTATTTATTTATTTATCTGTTTATTTAATTAATTAACCCACCACCGCCATGAACCCACCATCTCACTCCACTTTCAATGTCGGTCACTTAATTAAACCAGAAAGATCTCTAGCCTTGGTGTGTGTGTGTGTATGCTTCTGTGTGCGTGTATGTTTCTGTGTGTGTATGCTTCTGTGTGTGCGTGTATGTTTCTCTCTGTGCGTGTGTGTGCGTGTATGTTTCTCTGTGTATGTGTGTGTGTGTGTGTATGTGTGTCGTTGAAAGCTTTCATGAGTTTTAAGCTTTAGTGTGTGCAGATGCGTGTGTGATGATTTTATACACACATACACATACATACATATATTTACTTCATTAATAAATCTGCAAAGACATCACAAAAAAACTGTTACTCAGAGTTTCGCAAACGGGAAGTTGAAACTCCGAGTAAGACTTTTCGTGACGTCTTCTAAACTTTATTAATAACCTTGATTAACTTTGATTGGTTTCGGCCAGTATAGGCCCAGGCCATGTCGAACTCACCTTGTTTGAGTATTTGAGTACTACTTTCCCCACCTTGTTTCACATATTCTTCACGCCAGTGTTATGAATGGGGGAAGCTTGGTCTGTAATGTCTGCAGATGCTTATGTTTATCAAGAGCTGGGTGCATTTGTCACCAGTGGCACCATAATTGTAAAATATAAATTTGTCTGAATGCACAGTGTTCTTAATGGTCAGTGATGGTCCTTCTCAGTCATGGGTGGACAGCCATCATATAAAACCAACAGATGGGATGGTCATGACTGGAACACTTTTAGATCATAAATCTGCTGGGAGAGCCAAACATTAAACCAAGATAACAACAACAACAACAACAACAACAACGCATCAGTTATCAAGCATCAAAAAGAACATAATTTATTTTAGAATAAAAATTTAATTACAAGAAACCGGATGAGGAATGGAACTGTAAAATTTTACACCATTCCAAATATTTCAAGACAAAAAAAAAAAAAAATTTCTGTTTTATTTGTTTAA